>NC_092336.1:206198600-206505700 GCF_046630445.1 Rutidosis leptorrhynchoides | reverse complement strand
AGAACTTAATGGAAAAAAAAAGTAAACAGCCCCTTAGATGTGTATGGATCAAAACTTTGTATGCATCAAAACTTGGTATGTGTTATCCGTAATCAAGGCTAAAACGTCATTAAGATATCATTACGTGTGATTAATCAAGATTAGCGTTTTACTGACCAAAACTCTTTTGGATATGAAAGGGGCAACTATTCTAAACATGTTGAAAAAGGTTTCGTGAATTATAGATATCTCGAAGTGGTCAAACTTTATTTGGTCAAACCACATATTGGCGTTTGTTAAGATTAATATTATCGTTAAGCATAAACCAACAAAGTCGTTGGGATTTTGCTGCCTTATTTAATTCCTTTAGCACAAATGAGTATAGAGCAAGTATCTGATTTATGAAAAGTTCTTTAGTTTGAAGACAAAGTTAACTTGTGCTACAAGGTCAGATTGCAAGAAGGAAGGTTCATAAACCTGACAGACAAAATTGTGTCTTGCAAGCCAAGTCGTTTCCTTAATTAGATTTGCCTATATAATGTAACATCTAGCCTCATTGTAATGTGTGCCCAATAATAAAGAAAAATATATGGTTTGCGCCTGTGGAATAAACCCTTCTCCACACCAATGGGATATAACTGTAGTGACCCGAACTTTTCCATGTTTATATATATATTAAATGAAATTTTTATTTTACATGATTAAGTGTTTCCAACATGTTAAGCAATCAAACTTGTTAAGACTTGATTAATTGAAATATGTTTCATATAGACAATTGACCACTCAAGTTGACCGGTGATTCACGAACGTTAAAACTTGTAAAAACTATATGATGATATATATATGGCTATATATATAGTTAACATGATATTATGATAAGTAAACATATCATTAAGTATATTAACAATGAACTACATATGTAAAAACAAGACTACTAACTTAATGATTTTGAAACGAGACATATATGTAACGATTATCGTTGTAACGACATTTAATGTATATATATCATGTTAAGAGATATTCGTACATCATAATATCATGATAATATAATAATTTAAAATCTCTTTTGATATTATAAACATTAGGTTAACAACATTTAACAAGATCGTTAACCTAAAGGTTTCAAAACAACACTTACATGTAACGACTAACGATGACTTAACGACTCAGTTAAAATGTATATACATGTAGTATTTTAATATGTATTCATACACTTTTGAAATACTTCAATACACTTATCAAAATACTTCTACTTAACAAAAATGCTTACAATTACATCCTCGTTCAGTTTCATCAACAATTCTACTCGTATGCACCCGTATTTGTACTCGAACAATACACAGCTTTTAGATGTATGTACTATTGGTATATACACTCCAATGATCAGCTCTTAGCAGCCATGTGAGTCACCTAACACATGTGGGAACCATCATTTGGCAACTAGCATGAAATATCTCATAAAATTACAAAAATATGAGTAATCATTCATGACTTATTTACATGAAAACAAAATTACATATCCTTTATATCTAATCCATACACCAACGACCAAAAACACCTACAAACACTTTCATTCTTCAATTTTCTTCATCTAATTAATCTCTCTCAATTTCTATCTTCAAGTTCTAAGTGTTCTTCATAAATTCCAAAAGTTCTAGTTTCATAAAATCAAGAATACTTCCAAGATTGTAAGTTTACTTCCAAGTTTTCTAAATCCATTCCAAGTAATCATCCAAGATCAAGAAACCTTTGTTACTTACAGTAGGTTATCTTTCTAATACAAGGTAATAATCATATTCAAACTTTAATTCAATTTCTATAACTATAACAATCTTATTTCGAGTGGAAATCTATCTTGAAATTGTTTTCGTGTCATGATTCTGCTTCAAGAACTTTCAAGCCATCCAAGGATCCTTTGAAGCTAGATCTATTTTTCTCATTTCCAGTAGGTTTATCCAAGGAACTTGAGGTAGTAAGGATGTTCATAACATCATTCGATTCATACATATAAAGCTATCTTATTCGAAGGTTTAAACTTGTAATCACTAGAACATAGTTTAGTTAATTCTAAACTTGTTCACAAATAAAAGTTAATCCTTCTAACTTGACTTTTAAAATCAACTAAACACATGTTCTATATCTATATGATATTCTAACTTAATGATTTAAAACCTGGAAACACGAAAAACACCGTAAAACCGGATTTACGCCGTCGTAGTAACACCGCGGGCTGTTTTGGGTTAGTTAATTAAAAACTATGATAAACTTTGATTTAAAAGTTGTTATTCTAAGAAAATTATTTTTATTATGAACATGAAACTATATCCAAAAATTATGGTTAAACTCAAAGTGGAAGTATGTTTTCTAAAATGGTCATCTAGACGTCGTTCTTTCGACTAAAATGACTACCTTTACAAAAACGACTTGTAACTTATTTTTCTGACTACAAACCTATACTTTTTCTGTTTAGATTCATAAAATAGAGTTCAATATGAAACTATAGCAATTTGATTCACTCAAAACGGATTTAAAATGAAGAAGTTATGGGTAAAACAAGACTGGATAATTTTTCTCATTTTAGCTACGTGAAAATTGGTAACAAATCTATTCCAACCATAACTTAATCAACTTGTATTGTATATTATGTAATCTTGAGATACCATAGACACGTATACAATGTTTCGACCTATCATGTCGACACATCTATATATATTTCGGAACAACCATAGACACTCTATATGTGAATGTTGGAGTTAACTATACAGGGTTGAGGTTGATTCCAAAATATATATAGTTTGAGTTGTGATCAATACTGAGATACGTATACACGGGGTCGTGGATTGATTCAAGATAATATTTATCGATTTATTTCTGTACATCTAACTATGGACAACTAGTTGTAGGTTACTAACGAGGACAGCTGACTTAATAAACTTAAAATATCAAAATATATTAAAAGTGTTGTAAATATATTTTGAACATACTTTGATATATATGTATATATTGTTATAGGTTCGTGAATCAACCAGTGGCCAAGTCTTACTTCCCGACGAAGTAAAAATCTGTGAAAGTGAGTTATAGTCCCACTTTTAAAATCTAATATTTTTGGGATGAGAATACATGCAGGTTTTATAAATGATTTACAAAATAGACACAAGTACGTGAAACTACATTCTATGGTTGAATTATTGAAATCGAATATGCCCCTTTTTATTTAGTCTGGTAATCTAAGAATTAGGGAACAGACACCCTAATTGACGCGAATACTAAAGATAGATCTATTGGACCTAACAAACCCCATCCAAAGTACCGGATGCTTTAGTACTTCGAAATTTATATCATATCCGAAGGGTGTCCCGGAATGATGGGGATATTCTTATATATGCATCTTGTTAATGTCGGTTACCAGGTGTTCACCATATGAATGATTTTTATCTCTATGTATGTGATGTGTATTGAAATATGAAATCTTGTGGTCTATTATTATGATTTGATATATATATATAGGTTAAACCTATAACTCACCAACATTTTTGTTGACGTTTTAAGCATGTTTATTCTCAGGTGATTATTAAGAGCTTCCGCTGTCGCATACTTAAATAAGGACAAGATTTGGAGTCCATGCTTGTATGATATTGTGTAAAAACTGCATTTAAGAAACTTATTTTGTTGTAACATATTTGTATTGTAAACCATTATGTAATGGTCGTGTGTAAACAGGATATTTTAGATTATCATTATTTGATAATCTACGTAAAGCTTTTTAAACCTTTATTGATGAAATAAAGGTTATGGTTTGTTTTAAAATGAATGCAGTCTTTGAAAAACGTCTCATATAGAGGTCAAAACGTCGCAACGAAATCAATTAATATGGAACGTTTTTAATAAATAAGAACGGGACATTTCAGTTGGTATCAGAGCGTTGGTCTTAGAGAACCAGAATTTTGCATTAATGTGTCTTATCGAGTTTGTTAGGATGCATTAGTGAGTCTGGACTTCGACCGTGTTTACTTGAAAAATGATTGCTTAACAAATTTTGTTGGAAACTATATATTTTTAACATTTGAATATTATGTGATATATTAATCTCTTAACGCGTTTGATATTATGTGATAGATGTCTACCTCTAGAACAAGTCTCATTAACTCACCTAATAATAATGAAGAGTCAAATGTAAATTGGAATGATTCGTGGACTGATTCACAAGTTCCCGAAGAGGAACCGGAAGAAGAGTCGGAACCGGAAGAAGAATCGGAACCGGAAGAAGAATCGGAACCGGATGAAGAAATAGAACCGGTGGGGGAAATAATAAAACGGTTAAGTAAAAGAAAATCCTCAACCAACCGACCAAGGTTAATTATGGTCAATGGTGTTTCCGCCAAGGAAGCAAAATATTGGGAGGATTACCAATTCTCCGATGAATCGGATTCCGACGAGAATTCCGATGATGTTATAGAAATTACCCCAACTGAATTTAAAAAGGCAAAAGAAAATAATAAGGGAAAGGGCATAAAAATAGAGAAATCTAATTCCAACCCCGATGAACTTTATATGTATCGTCAACCCCCGAAGTCCTTAAGTTGTAACAATGACCCGGGAACCTCTAAACCACCAGGTTTTTCTAAACCAATGTGGAAAATGACGGCTCGTATTAGGGGAACATCATATATCCCTAGAAACTTGGCAAAACGAACCAAAACCAAAGAAGAAGAAACAAGCGAGTCGGAATAAGATAGTTGTATTCGTGTGGTGTAATATATGTAATATAGTGTGCTTATGCTTTATGATATATGTAAAAATTGCTTGTATTAATAAGTATTTTTTTTATGAATCTAACTCTTGTCTATTTTACAGTATAAAAACACAAAATGGATAGACAACCCAATATTTTAAGAGACCTACCCGGAGACATGATTGATGAAATCTTGTCTAGAGTCGGTCAGAATTCTTCGGCACAACTATTTAAGGCGAGATCAGTTTGTAAGACATTCGAAGAACGTTCCAAGAATGCCTTGGTTTATAAAAGGCTTTCGTTCGAAAGATGGGGGATATCACATTGGGAAATCCATAAGTTACGATGTGTTTACTTTGACGCATATATTGCGGGGAACCCAAATGCTATTTTACGCAATGGGTTAAGAAATTATTTTGACTCAATATATACGAATATTGGACTTCGTGATTTAGAAAAAGCGGCTAACATGCAACATAAAGAAGCATGTTATGCTTACGGATTAGTAATGTTCGCTTCTCACCAAAGTGAGAACAAGAACATCGGGCTACAACTATTAAACAAAACGTTCCCACAAGTGACGGAGTCGGTAATTGGGGTAAGAAATGAGGTTTTTAGGTTATTACGAGACTGTTGGTCATTACGTAACCCTCGTCCCTTTGACGACGTTACAACACGCTGTCTTATCAATGGCCATAATGGTTATGTTCCACAAGACCAAGGATGGGATGTAGTCCTAGTAAAACCAGAATGCATGACTTGTTTCTGGACGTATCAATTACGTGTCTTTATTGCCTTTGCTGAACGACTTGTGTACTAGCTAGAATTATCTTCACAACTATCTTGTATCAAAGTTATTGTGTGCTATATTTCATGCTTTATGTAAAATAAGCGGTATTGTAAGTTTGTAAAATATTGTGTAAAAGTTTGAACGCGAAATATTATTATAATCAGTTTTTCATATAGAATTGTAGTAGTTGAATTGTATATTAGCTACTAAGTATGAACTTAACGGGTAGGTACTACCCGAACTTAAACTTATAAAACGCTAATATGAAGAAAAAGCTTTTATAAATGAGTTCATATTATGCTACGAAATACTATTAACTACTCTTAATATTCTGTATGATTAACTTGTTCCATTTGACTATTTTGAAGGAAATGGCACCGACTACTCGACACATCGTGAATATGAATGAAGAGGAATTTCGTACTTTTCTAGCTTCAAACATAGCCGCAGTACAGGCTGCGCTACATACCAACAATAACCTTGGATCTAGCAGTACAGGAAATCGTGTAGGATGCACCTACAAAGAATTCACTGCCTGCAAACCTTTGGAATTTGATGGAACCGAAGGACCGATCGGATTGAAACGGTGGACCGAGAAGGTCGAATCGGTGTTTGCCATAAGTAAGTGTACTGAAGAGGACAAAGTGAAGTACGCTACGCATACCTTCACAGGTTCTGCGTTAACATGGTGGAATACCTATCTAGAGCAAGTGGGACAAGACGATGCGTACGCACTACTGTGGTCAGCATTCAAGCACTTGATGAACGAGAAGTACCGTCCCAGAACCGAGGTCAATAAGCTCAAGACAGAACTTAGAGGGTTACGAACCCAAGGATTTGATATTACCATGTACGAAAGACGATTCACAGAATTGTGCCTATTGTGTCCGGGAGCATTCGAAGATGAGGAAGAGAAGATCGACGCGTTTGTGAAAGGATTACCGGAAAGAATCCAAGAAGATATAAGTTCACACGAGCCCGCCTCCATACAACAGGCATGTAGAATGGCTCACAAACTAGTGAACCAGATTGAAGAAAGAATTAAAGAACAGACTGCTGAAGAGGCCAATGTGAAGCAAGTCAAAAGAAAGTGGGAGGAAAACGGTGATAAGAATCACCAATACAACAACAACAGCAATTACAACAATAATCGCAACAATTATCCCAACAATTACAACATCAATCGCAACTACAACAAACGGCCCAACAACAACAACAACAACAACAACAGCAACTACAACAATCATCCTAACAAAAATAATAACCGCAACAACAACAACAATCAGAAGCAGCTATGCCAAAGGTGTGAAAAGTATCACTCGGGGTTCTGCACCAAATTTTGTAACAAGTGTAAAAGAAATGGTCATAGCGCGGCGAAGTGTGAGGTCTACGGACCAGGGGTTAATAGAACGAAAGGAACAAATGGTGTCGGAACGAGTAATGGCGGAGCAAGTAGTGTCGGAGCAAGTTATGCCAATGTAGTTTGTTATAAATGTGAAAAACCGGGCCACATTATTAGAAATTGCCCGAACCAGGAGAACACGAATGGACAAGGCCGCGGAAGAGTTTTCAATATTAATGCGGCAGAGGCACAGGAAGACCCGGAGCTTGTTACGGGTACGTTTCTTATTGACAATAAATCTGCTTACGTTTTATTTGATTCGGGTGCGGATAGAAGCTATATGAGTAGAGATTTTTGTGCTAAATTAAGTTGTCCATTGACGCCTTTAGATAGTAAATTTTTACTCGAATTAGCAAATGGTAAATTAATTTCAGTAGATAATATATGTCGGAATCGAGAAATTAAACTGGTTAGCGAAACATTTAAGATTGATTTGATACCAGTAGAGTTAGGGAGTTTTGATGTGATAATCGGTATGGACTGGTTGAAAGAAGTGAAAGCAGAGATCGTTTGTTACAAAAATGTAATTTGCATTATACGAGAAAAAGGAAAACCCTTAATGGTGTACGGAGAAAAGGGCAACACGAAGCTACATCTTATTAGTAATTTGAAGGCACAAAAACTAATAAGAAAAGGTTGCTATGCTGTTCTAGCACACGTCGAGAAAGTACAAACTGAAGAAAAGAGCATCAATGATGTTCCCATTGCAAAAGAATTTCCCGATGTATTTCCGAAAGAATTAGCGGGATTACCCCCACATCGATCCATTGAATTTCAAATAGATCTTGTACCAGGAGCTGCACCAATAGCTCATGCTCCTTACAGACTCGCACCCAGTGAGATGAAAGAACTGAAAAGCCAATTACAAGAACTTTTAGAGCGTGGTTTCATTCGACCAAGCACATCACCGTGGGGAGCTCCTGTTTTGTTTGTCAAGAAGAAAGATGGTACATTCAGGTTGTGTATCGACTACCGAGAGTTGAACAAACTTACCATCAAGAACCGCTACCCACTACCGAGAATCGACGACTTATTTGATCAACTACATAGCTCGTCTGTTTATTCAAAGATTCATAATAACCTTACTACTCAAATAAAGGAGGCGCATTCATAATAGCTCGTCTGTGTATCGACTACCGAGAGTTGTAGCCGATGCCTTGAGCAGGAAGGACAGAGAACCCATTCGAGTAAAATCTATGAATATAATGATTCATAATAACCTTACTACTCAAATAAAGGAGGCGCAACAAAGAGTTTTAAAAGAGGGAAATTTAAAGGATGAAATACCCAAAGGATCGGAGAAGCATCTTAATATTCGGGAAGACGGAACCCGGTATAGGGCTGAAAGGATTTGGGTACCAAAATTTGGAGATATGAGAGAAATGGTACTTAGAGAAGCTCATAAAACCAGATACTCAATACATCCTGGAACGGGGAAGATGTACAAGGATCTCAAGAAACATTTTTGGTGGCCGGGTATGAAAGCCGATGTTGCTAAATACGTAGGAGAATGTTTGACGTGTTCTAAGGTCAAAGCTGAGCATCAGAAACCATCAGGTCTACTTCAACAACCCGAAATCCCGGAATGGAAATGGGAAAACATTACCATGGATTTCATCACTAAATTGCCAAGGACTGCAAGTGGTTTTGATACTATTTGGGTAATAGTTGATCGTCTCACCAAATCAGCACACTTCCTGCCAATAAGAGAAGATGACAAGATGGAGAAGTTAGCACGACTGTATTTGAAGGAAGTCGTCTCCAGACATGGAATACCAATCTCTATTATCTCTGATAGGGATGGCAGATTTATTTCAAGATTCTGGCAGACATTACAGCAAGCATTAGGAACTCGTCTAGACATGAGTACTGCCTATCATCCACAAACTGATGGGCAGAGTGAAAGGACGATACAAACGCTTGAAGACATGCTACGAGCATGTGTTATTGATTTCGGAAACAGTTGGGATCGACATCTACCGTTAGCAGAATTTTCCTACAACAACAGCTACCATTCAAGCATTGAGTTGGTAGAAAGTGCAGGTCTCCGATTTGTTGGAGTGAAGTGGGGGATAGACAGATTACGGGTCCGGAGATTATACAAGAAACTACCGAGAAGATCATCCAAATTCAACAACGGTTGAAAACCGTCCAAAGTCGACAAAAGAGCTACGCTGACATTAAAAGAAAAGATATAGAATTTGAAATTGGAGAGATGGTCATGCTTAAAGTTGCACCTTGGAAAGGCGTTGTTCGATTTGGTAAACGAGGGAAATTAAATCCAAGGTATATTAGACCATTCAAGATTATTGATCGTGTCGGACCAGTAGCTTACCGACTTGAGTTACCTCAACAACTCGCGGCTGTATGATAAGGCTAAAAAGGAACATATATTTCATAGCAAAATCCCCCAAGAAAGACAAGATTTTAGTTGCAATTGTTCCATTTTCAAGTAATATTCGTTTATTTTAAATAAGTGCGAAGACAAAAGGCGAAAACGACGAATTGAAGACACAAAGGTCCAAAAAGCTCAAAAGTACAAGATACAATCAAAAAGGTTCAAATTATTGATGAGGAACGTCTAAAAATGACAAGAGTACAAGTTACAAAACGCAAAGTACAAAATATAAAATTGTACGCAAGGACGTTCGAAAATCCGGAACCGGGACCAGAGTCAACTCTCAACGCTCGACGCAACGGTGTAAAAATTACGAGTCAACTATGCACAAGAATAAAATATAATATTTAAATAATTCATAATAAGAATAATATTAAATAATAAAAAGTTGTTAATTGAGCATAGTTCAGGGGTCATAAGTAAAAATTCAATTTCTAAATTCGCCTATAAAAGGCTTTGTAATCGTAATGTAAAAACACACCTTTTTCTATCTTTTTCTTATTTATCAATATCAATTATCAATATCTATATTCTATATCTCTATCATAATGTTAACTTAATAAGATATAACAATAATCTTAATTTTAATTTTAAATTATGATAATAATAAGATTTATGATAGAGATCGTTTGAGTGTGTAAGTCGAAATTCTGTCCGTGTAACGCTACGCTATTTTTAATCATTGTAAGTTATGTTCAACCTTTTTACATTAATGTATCGTAACTAAGTTATTATTATGCTTATTTGAGCCGAAGTAATCGTAATGTTGGGCTAAAATATTAAGAAGGGGTTATTGAACTTTGGACCATAATTAAGGTTTGGGCAAAAGACCGACACTTGTGGAAATTGAACTATTGACTATTAATAGATGGGGGGTATTGTCTAATTGAGTGACAACTCATTGGAGTCTGTCGAACCTATCTTCAAATTAATTAACCTAATAATTAATAATGATTATGGTTGTCCTATTTAGTGATGTTCATATGGAATCTGTTATAATCATTTAATTAATCAATTGGGTTGGGTAATTGATTATTCATTCTGATCAAGTGGATGAATTAAT
This sequence comes from Rutidosis leptorrhynchoides, assembly GCF_046630445.1. NCBI lineage: Eukaryota > Viridiplantae > Streptophyta > Magnoliopsida > Asterales > Asteraceae > Rutidosis > Rutidosis leptorrhynchoides. The sequence continues at coordinate 206,495,336 of NC_092336.1, read as the reverse complement.
ATTCATAAACTAATTAAAACAGGGGTGGATTACATACAGTGATAACTGGTGTAATTGTTGACAGAAGTGATAACTGCGTCACAGTTTAAATCCTTAATCAGTTGGAATATTTGACTTCGGGTATAAGGGTAATTTGACGAGGATACTCGCACTTTATTTTTATGACCGATGGACTATTATGGACAAAAACCAGATAGACGTATCAAATAAACCAGGACAAAGGGCAATTAACCCATGGTAATAAATTAAAATCAACACGTCAAACATCATGATTACGGAAGTTTAAATAAGCATAATTCTTTTATTATATTTCTCATCGTATCTTTATTTACTGTCATTTTATTACTCGCAATTTTATTTACTGTCATTTTATTTATTGTCATTATTTTACGCACTTTAATTATCGTCATTTATCTTTACGCTTAAAATATAGAATCGACAAACCGGTCATTAAACGGTAAAACCCCCCTTTTATAATAAGATTACTACTTATATAATTATATATATTTTATATAAATATAGTTAAAAATATAGTAAGTATCACCAGCTCCCTGTGGAACGAACCGGACTTACTAAAAACTACACTACTCTACGATTAGGTACACTGCCTATAGTGTTGTAGCAAGGTTTAGGTATATCCCATCCGTAAATTAATAAAACTTGTGTCATATTTTGTAGTATTTTGTATTAAAAATAATACTATTTCGTACCCTCACGCTACATCATCAAGTTTTTGGCGCCGCTGCCGGGGAGCGCTAAAACGCTATATTTTTAATTATAATAATATTGAAATAAAATATAATAATATAATAATATTGAAATAGAATATAATAATATAATAATATTGAAATAGAATATAATAATATAATAATATTTTAGAATATATTTTGAATCGTAAAAGTTTTAAAAAGTCGTATTTATTAAATACTTCAGGGGTATATTATGTAAATTGTAATTAATAATTTCTATCATGTCGCTTTCATGTGAATAGTAAATTAATTAATTTCTTTTCATTTACTATTCATGAATAGTAAATGAATTAAAAAAAAAGTTTTGAAAAAAAATAATAATTATAAAAAAAAGTATTAATTTGTAAAAAAAAATCATTTTTAAAAAAAAAAAAAAATTGTAAAAAAAAAAACGTTTTTTTTTTTAGAAAAAAAAATTCGTTTTTAAAAAAAAAAGTAAAAAAAAAAAAAACGTAAAAAAAAAACAAAAAAATTATTAAAAAAAAAATATATTTTTTAAGATTTTGTCTATAAAAAAAAATTGTTTTTTTTAGTTTTATTACCTTTAGATTTTTAGACTATAGTCGCAACTTTTAGTATTAAGTTTAGTTTTGCCATAGTTATTTTTATTTCTAGAATTTTTAGGCTTTGCCGTAAAATCCCTTAAGTGCTTATTCCTTAGACTAAGATTTAGGTGCTTTAGAATTTTGCGACGCCGTTTTTCGCGTTCTTATTTTTATTTTTCGACGCCTATTTTTCGACCTTTTATTTTTCGACCTTTTTCGACGCGCAATCTTTTTCTCTCTTATTTCTCGCTATTCTAGTTTTAGGATAAGATTTTTATTCTACTTCTTATCTAAATTTCTTAAAATTACGAAAATTTATTTTAAGTGGTTAAATTGATAGACATCAAAATTTTCTGGTTCGTAGTAATAGTTGGATTTGTACGTGGACCGGGTTATTGGAGCCAAACAGTACTCAATTATATTGAGACCAAACGAATCCTGCCCCTCTGCTGCATCTTTTGGCTATTCGAAACGTGGGCAAAATCAGAAAAGTCTATTAATTGGATAACTTATATAATTTTTCTTTCCTTTTAAAAACTAATAGGATATTCTGTGAATGCACCGAGTAAAACGTTCACCACCTTTCATACGTTCACCACCTGTAACTCGATCAAGGCATCTAGCAAATATTGTCGCCGTTGATTTTTCTTTAGAATCGTCATCCAGTCGACCAAGTACTTCAGTTCAAATTTCCGATAACCCAGTTTTTGAAACAAACCTCACAATTGAGAATCCGGAGAATACTCAGGGACAATTCCGAGACCCTGATCCACTAATTATTCCTCCAGAACCACCAATCATTCAAACAGAGATTGCTGAGGAAGAAACCATTAAATTAGAAACCTCTAGTGATTCGTATTCAACAAATTCAATTATGGAAGTAACGGAACCTCTAAGTATGGAAGATCGAATGAGAGCCACACGCACGGGCCAAGGTCACGCCATTATTAAGCCAGAAGTTAATGCGCCAGATTATGAAATCAAAGGACAAATCCTACACATGGTAACTAATCAATGTCAATATAGTGGTACGCCAAAAGAAGATCCTAACGAACACCTTCGTACGTTTAAAAGAATTTGTACACTATTCAAAATCCGAGAAGTGGAAGATGAGCAGATCTATCTCATGTTGTTTCCCTGGACTTTAAAGGGAGAAGCCAAAGATTGGTTAGAATCGTTACCTGAAGGGGCGATTGACACATGGGATGTTTTAGTTGAAAAATTTCTTAAACAATTCTTTCCGGCATCCAAAGCCGTGAGACTTCAAGGAGAAATTGTTACGTTCGCGCAAAAGCCAAATGAAACATTATATGAGGCGTGGACAAGATTCGGAAGGATGTTGAGAGGATGTCCTCAACACGGATTAGATACTTTTCAAATAGTACAAATATTCTACCAAGGCGTAGACGTTGCTACACGAAAAGACATCGACATAACAGCTGGTGGTTCCATTATGAAGAAAACCGCAACTGAAGCTTACAAAATTATTGATAACACAGCCTCCCACTCTCATGAGTGGCATCAAGAAAAAGATATTTTTCGTTCATCTAAAGCGGCTAGAGCCGATTCTAGCCATGACTTTGATTCCGTTTCCGCAAAAATAGATGCTTTCGAAAGACGAATGGAAAAGATGAATAAAGATATTCACGCAATACGAATCAGTTGTGAGCTATGCGGTGGACCACACTTAATGAAAGATTGTAATGTTGAACCAACCATGGAACAACGAGAGAATGTTTCCTATATGAACCAAAGGCCTGGAAATAATTATCAAAATAATTATCAACCGCCAAAGTTAAACTTCAATCGAAATCAAAACATTCTTTACAATCCAAACGGACCCAACAACAACTCGTACAACCAACAAGGTCCGAATAACCAACCAACTCAAAACAACACTTTCAATCAACAAAGACCTAGCTTGTATAAAACACCACAACAACCCGAAGAGAAAAAGCCAAATCTAGAAGAAATGATGGCAAAGCTGATTGAATCTCAAACACAATTCATTACATCTCAAACCCAAACGAACGAGAGGTTTGATCAGTCATTAAGAACTCAACAAGCTTCCATTTTGAATCTTGAAAAACACGTAGGTACTCTTGCTAGCATGATGAGTGAGAGGGAACAAGGAAATCTACCGAGTAATACTGAAGTAAATCCTCGGAATGAGAATGTTAACATGGTGTCAACAAATTCTGAAAAACCAGCTCCGGAAGATGGGAAGGTTTTAGATGAGAGTAAAAATGAAGAAGTTACACCACCACCACCAGAGTATGTAAAGCCAGTGGTGGCACCATATAAACCACCCATCCCGTTTCCAAGAAAAGGAGTTGAGTATGAGCAAGTAATAGGTAATAAAGTTGGTGATACCATTAGAAAGAAGAAGAAGAAGAAGAATAAGAAAGTGCAAGAAACAAAAGCCGTAGAAGTAAACCCGGTGAAGACAGTTCCACCAAATCCTCCACCTAGGGTAGGTGATCCGGGTGAATTTATTGTTCCTTGTCTACTTAGTGATTGTGTCATGTATGATGCACTAGCAGATTTAGGTGCAAGTGTAAGTGTTATGCCTCTTTCCTTATATAAGAGATTAGGTGTAGGTAAGTTAAGTCCAACGGATATGAGTGTTCGACTCCTTGATCAAACCATTAAGCACCCAGTTGGAATTGCTAACAACCTACCCGTTCAAGTAGGCAATTTAACCTTTCTAGTCGAATTTATTGTCATTGACATAGAAGAGGACCCAAACATTCCTCTAATTTTAGGTCGGCCATTCTTTGCGTTCACCGGGGCGTTATTTGATGTAGGAAATGGAAGAATGACACTTAAAAGTGGTGACAAATCGATCACCTTTATGATTCGAAAATCTAAACCTCCACCAACCAAAACCGTTGAACCAATAAAAACGATTGGTAATAACCATGTTGTTTTACCAACTCCAACGGCAGTGCTTAGCAATAATGAAACGCCTAAGTGTGGGAAAAATGAAGTAACACCTAATGATAACCCAATAACAAAGGACCCCGTTGTTGATACGAAATTAGATAATCCCGTTATTAATAGTTCAATGAAGAAACTTATTAAACGGATTCGCGATGCTATAACCAAGGGGAACTTTAAGTTATGTAACCGGTTAGTATCCAATCTATCGCCTAAAGAAAAGGTGAAGCTAGTTGAAATTGTGGATATTACACAGGAATCCGACCAATGGCTTAAAGAGAAGGTCACAGATATGCAAGTTGATTATGGACCAAGAGAAATTGACGATGAAGTTAATCACAATTTTGACACCACAGCTACCTAAGTGTGGGGAGATTCAAGTGTTCTAAAAAGAAAATGCTATCTAGAGTTAGTTGTTCTGTTCTCGTGTAGTTCCGAGAATGGAATCCGAGTGGTCTTTTCCACTAGCAGACACTAAAGAACTAGTTTTCTCCCTCCATTCTGAATTTTTGTTTTGTAGGTTTTATATAAAATTAATATGTTTTTATTAATTTAAGTTTTGTGTGAATTTTAAAAACAAAATTTACTTTAATTCATTAAGTTGAAAAAAATGATTTCTAAAATTCGTCGTGAGTTGAAGACTAGGTCATTAAGCCGAAATTACTTTACCCGAGGGCGGGGCGACAAATTTTGTTATCATTATTTTTAATTTTATTGATTTAAAGTATGCCAAAAATATTATACTTTATAATTTTTTGAAAAGTGGGGTTATAAACCAAACTTCAAAAATATATATATATATATATGTTTGTATTTTATCTTATGTACAAAACAGGGTAAAACAGCGCACTTTCAAAGACTGTCATGAAGTTCAGCAAAAGCTACTGATTTTGACAAGACGCAAAAAATCAAATGTGAAATAACAATATGTTTGCAAACTCGGTATTTTTAATCACTTTTCTACGCTAATCACCCTCATGAATTTAAATTATAGTCTGATTTCATGCATATGAGGGCATTGCATGATCTTAAGTGTGGGGAAGGGTTATAAATTCTCTCAGGTTTATACTTGGTTTTTTTGCCAAATTTTGTGAAAATTTGAAAAATTTTCAACTAAATGAACTCAAAATTATGTTTATACATATTTATGAACGATGAAAACTAGGTGTTAATACCGAAATTATCGTTACCTCGGAAAGGACATAAATTGAGAAACAACCTAAAATGCTTGAATTCATTTAAAATGGAATAAAGGAGAATAAAAAGGCAAAGAAAGAAACTAAGTGTGGGGAGAATGTACCAAGTTATTCAATTAAAAATTATCTATCACATATCTTTGTACAAGATTATTGCAGGTACTTTTGTTTTGGATGATACTAATCAGTTTTACCCGGTTTACTGTAATATATTTGAAAGAAAGATGGATCTACACGATGAATCAATTCCATTATTAAAAGGAAGTAAAGTCTTCCGAAAAAGACACGCGCTTCTTGATTTAGGTCAAGAAGTTGTCGTCCAGACCAGCTGTAGGTTGGCGAAAAATCTAGAAAAGTCATCTCTAAAATCAGCAGGAAATCCACGGACCTCAGCATCAAACAGGGTCGCCATGTGGTCAGATTTATCCTAACCATGAGAAGGATTTATCTCGTACAATGGGGAGGCACCGTGCAAATTAGCTTGATAAGACTAATGAATCAGATCCCCAGAAAGGATAATCTCCTTAAAGATTAAAAATCAGCTTTTAAGACTGATATTACTCAATCCTTGAGATTGACCTTAAAGATTGAGAATTCAAACTCATGGAATTCAATGATATCTAAACTCGAGCTTGAACGAGAAAATATTTTGATCAAAAATACAAACCGATTTGTTTTCTAAAAACCCATTTTTAATGCGTTCATTACCATTGAACGTAAAATCATAGGAATTCACCTGGAATTCATTAGGTCACCTGAACCAAATCGGGTGTCAACCGTAAGAACGGTGGTTGCATAGCATGGTCGGAGACAGGACCTTGTGCCAGACCGAAAAATCATAGGATGATCTTTACTATCGCTCCTACCAAGGATAGTTCTAGCATCCGACACGTTAAAAGACCATAATCATCTGCATGTCACGGGACATTGCCTTAACAGTTTCTTGTTCATCGCTTTCCTTTACAACCGGACGGTAGTTTACCGAAAGATAATATACGGAACAAGTAAACTGGATGTGTACTTTCCGATACCGGGATAGCAGTGGATTACACGAACCTAAAAGTTTTAGCCAAAATATTGATCCACAAATATATTTTGCAACACCGATGATGGATCAAATCAGAAAACTTGTCTAGGGTAAAATCTAGCTTGAATTTTCAAAAGATCAAATGTTTTCATAAAGATCCAATTTCCTTAAAGGATCTAAATTTTTATAGTCATGTGGGACTATAAACCGCCTTTCAAATGTGCACTTTGCTTTGGAAACCGAAAGTAAATCGACTATTTGATTGCAAGTGTCGTTGTCCTAAACCCAAGGCAACTGTGGATGACACACCCACCTTTAACCATATCGTTACTATCATTGTTTATACCGCTCTATCAAAATCACTGATGTACAAAGTGTGAAGAATAAAGAAGTGATTCGTGTGATGTATTATATTATTTCAAGACTGTATTGCTTGAGGACAAGCAACGCTCAAGTGTGGGGATATTGATAAGGCTAAAAAGGAACATATATTTCATAGCAAAATCCCCCAAGAAAGACAAGATTTTAGTTGCAATTGTTCCATTTTCAAGTAATATTCGTTTATTTTAAATAAGTGCGAAGACAAAAGGCGAAAACGATGAATTGAAGACACAAAGGTCCAAAAAGCTCAAAAGTACATGATACAATCAAAAAGGTTCAAATTATTGATGAGGAACGTCTAAAAATGACAAGAGTACAAGTTACAAAACGCAAAGTACAAAATATAAAATTGTACGCAAGGACGTTCGAAAATCCGGAACCGGGACCAGAGTCAACTCTCAACGCTCGACGCAACGGTGTAAAAATTACGAGTCAACTATGCACAAGAATAAAATATAATATTTAAATAATTCATAATAAGAATAATATTAAATAATAAAAAGTTGTTAATTGAGCATAGTTCAGGGGTCATAAGTGAAAATTCAATTTCTAAATTCGCCTATAAAAGGCTTTGTAATCGTAATGTAAAAACACACCTTTTTCTATCTTTTTCTTATTTATCAATATCAATTATCAATATCTATATTCTATATCTCTATCATAATGTTAACTTAATAAGATATAACAATAATCTTAATTTTAATTTTAAATTATGATAATAATAAGATTTATGATAGAGATCGTTTGAGTGTGTAAGTCGAAATTCTGTCCGTGTAACGCTACGCTATTTTTAATCATTGTAAGTTATGTTCAACCTTTTTACATTAATGTATCGTAACTAAGTTATTATTATGCTTATTTGAGCCGAAGTAATCGTAATGTTGGGCTAAAATATTAAGAAGGGGTTATTGAACTTTGGACCATAATTAAGGTTTGGGCAAAAGACCGACACTTGTGGAAATTGAACTATTGACTATTAATAGATGGGGGGTATTGTCTAATTGAGTGACAACTCATTGGAGTCTGTCGAACCTATCTTCAAATTAATTAACCTAATAATTAATAATGATTATGGTTGTCCTATTTAGTGATGTTCATATGGAATCTGTTATAATCATTTAATTAATCAATTGGGTTGGGTAATTGATTATTCATTCTGATCAAGTGGATGAATTAATATTCATAAACTAATTAAAACAGGGGTGGATTACATACAGTGATTACTGGTGTAATTGTTGACAGAAGTGATAACTGCGTCACAGTTTAAATCCTTAATCAGTTGGAATATTTGACTTCGGGTATAAGGGTAATTTGACGAGGATACTCGCACTTTATTTTTATGACCGATGGACTATTATGGACAAAAACCAGATAGACGTATCAAATAAACCAGGACAAAGGGCAATTAACCCATGGTAATAAATTAAAATCAACACGTCAAACATCATGATTACGGAAGTTTAAATAAGCATAATTCTTTTATTATATTTCTCATCGTATCTTTATTTACTGTCATTTTATTACTCGCAATTTTATTTACTGTCATTTTATTTATTGTCATTATTTTACGCACTTTAATTATCGTCATTTATCTTTACGCTTAAAATATAGAATCGACAAACCGGTCATTAAACGGTAAAACCCCCCTTTTATAATAAGATTACTACTTATATAATTATATATATTTTATATAAATATAGTTAAAAATATAGTAAGTATCACCAGCTCCCTGTGGAACGAACCGGACTTACTAAAAACTACACTACTCTACGATTAGGTACACTGCCTATAGTGTTGTAGCAAGGTTTAGGTATATCCCATCCGTAAATTAATAAAACTTGTGTCATATTTTGTAGTATTTTGTATTAAAAATAATACTATTTCGTACCCTCACGCTACATCATCACTGTACATAACACTTTCCACGTCTCGAATTTGAAGAAATGTTTTGCTAAAGAAGATCTCACTATTCCGTTAGATGAAATCTAAATCAACGAAAAACTTCAATTCATTGAAGAACCCGTCGAAATAATGGATCGTGAGGTTAAGAGACTTAAACAAAACAAGATACCGATTGTTAAGGTTTGATGGAATGCTCGTAGAGGACCCGAGTTCACCTGGGAGCGTGAAGATCAAATGAAGAAGAAATACCCGCATTTATTTCCAGAAGATACGTCAACACCTCCAACTGCTTAAAATTTCGGGACGAAATTTATTTAACGGGTAGGTACTGTAGTGACCCAAACTTTTCCATGTCTGTATATATATTAAATGAAATTTTTATTTTACATGATTAAGTGTTTCCAACATGTTAAGCAATCAAGCTTGTTAAGACTTGATTAATTGAAATATGTTTCATATAGACAATTGACCACCCAAGTTGACCGGTGATTCACGAACGTTAAAACTTGTAAAAACTATATGATGATATATATAGTTAACATGATATTATGATAAGTAAACATATCATTAAGTATATTAACAATGAACTACATATGTAAAAACAAGACTACTAACTTAATGATTTTGAAACGAGACATATATGTAACGATTATCGTTGTAACGACATTTAATGTATATATATCATGTTAAGAGATATTCGTACATCATAATATCATGATAATATAATAATTTAAAATCTCTTTTGATATTATAAACATTAGGTTAACAACATTTAACAAGATCGTTAACCTAAAGGTTTCAAGACAACACTTACATGTAACGACTAACGATGACTTAACGACTCAGTTAAAATGTATATATATGTAGTATTTTAATATGTATTCATACACTTTTGAAATACTTCAATACACTTATCAAAATACTTCTACTTAATAAAAATTCTTACAATTACATCCTCGTTCAGTTTCATCAACAATTCTACTCGTATGCACCCGTATTTGTACTCGTACAATACACAGCTTTTAGATGTATGTAATATTGGTATATACACTCCAATGATCAGCTCTTAGCAGCCCATGTGAGTCACCTAACACATTTGGGAACCATCATTTGGCAACTAGCATGAAATATCTCATAAAATTACAAAAATATGAGTAATCATTCATGACTTATTTACATGAAAACAAAATTACATATCCTTTATATCTAATCCATACACCAACGACCAAAAACACCTACAAACACTTTCATTCTTCAATTTTCTTCATCTAATTAATCTCTCTCAATTTCTATCTTCAAGTTCTAAGTGTTCTTCATAAATTCCAAAAGTTCTAGTTTCATAAAATCAAGAATACTTCCAAGATTGTAAGTTTACTTCTAAGTTTTCTAAATCCATTCCAAGTAATCATCCAAGATCAAGAAACCTTTGTTATTTACAGTAGGTTATCTTTCTAATACAAGGTAATAATCATATTCAAACTTTAATTCAATTTCTATAACTATAACAATCTTATTTCGAGTGGAAATCTTACTTGAAATTGTTTTCGTGTCATGATTCTGCTTCATGAACTTTCAAGCCATCCAAGGATCCTTTGAAGCTAGATCTATTTTTCTCATTTCCAGTAGGTTTATCCAAGGAACTTGAGGTAGTAAGGATGTTCATAACATCATTCGATTCATACATATAAAGCTATCTTATTCGAAGGTTTAAACTTGTAATCACTAGAACATAGTTTAGTTAATTCTAAACTTGTTCACAAATAAAAGTTAATCCTTCTAACTTGACTTTTAAAATCAACTAAACACATGTTCTATATCTATATGATATGCTAACTTAATGATTTAAAACCTGAAAACACGAAAAACACCGTAAAACCGGATTTACGCCGTCGTAGTAACACCGCGGGCTGTTTTGGGTTAGTTAATTAAAAACTATGATAAACTTTGATTTAAAAGTTGTTATTCTGAGAAAATGATTTTTATTATGAACATGAAACTATATCCAAAAATTATGGTTAAACTCAAAGTGGAAGTATGTTTTCTAAAATGGTCATCTAGACGTCGTTTTTTCGACTGAAATGACTACCTTTACAAAAACGACTTGTAACTTATTTTTCTGACTACAAACCTATACTTTTTCTGTTTAGATTCATAAAATAGAGTTCAATATGAAACCATAGCAATTTGATTCACTCAAAACGGATTTAAAATGAAGAAGTTATGGGTAAAACAAGATTGGATAATTTTTCTCATTTTAGCTACGTGAAAATTGGTAACAAATCTATTCCAACCATAACTTAATCAACTTGTATTGTATATTATGTAATCTTGAGATACCATAGACACGTATACAATGTTTCGACCTATCATGTCGACACATCTATATATATTTCGGAACAACCATAGACACTCTATATGTGAATGTTGGAGTTAGCTATACAGGGTTGATGTTGATTCCAAAATATATATAGTTTGAGTTGTGATCAATACTGAGATACGTATACACTGGGTCGTGGATTGATTCAAGATAATATTTATCGATTTATTTCTGTACATCTAACTGTGGACAACTAGTTGTAGGTTACTAACGAGGACAGCTGACTTAATAAACTTAAAACATCAAAATATATTAAAAGTGTTGTAAATATATTTTGAACATACTTTGATATATATGTATATATTGTTATAGGTTCGTGAATCAACCAGTGGCCAAGTCTTACTTCCCGACGAAGTAAAAATCTGTGAAAGTGAGTTATAGTCCCACTTTTAAAATCTAATATTTTTGGGATGAGAATACATGCAGGTTTTATAAATGATTTACAAAATAGACACAAGTACGTGAAACTACATTCTATGGTTGAATTATTGAAATCGAATATGCCCCTTTTTATTTAGTCTGGTAATCTAAGAATTAGGGAACATACACCCTAATTGACGCGAATACTAAAGATAGATCTATTGGACCTAACAAACCCCATCCAAAGTACCGGATGCTTTAGTACTTCGAAATTTATATCATATCCGAAGGGTGTCCCGGAATGATGGGGATATTCTTATATATGCATCTTGTTAATGTCGGTTACCAGGTGTTCACCATATGAATGACTTTTATCTCTATGTATGGGATGTGTATTGAAACATGAAATCTTGTGGTCTATTATTATGATTTGATATATATAGGTTAAACCTATAACTCACCAACATTTTTGTTGACGTTTTAAGCATGTTTATTCTCAGGTGATTATTAAGAGCTTCCGCTGTCGCATACTTAAATAAGGACGAGATTTGGAGTCCATGCTTGTATGATATTGTGTAAAAACTGCATTCAAGAAACTTATTTTGTTGTAACATATTTGTATTGTAAACCATTATGTAATGGTCGTGTGTCAACAGGATATTTTAGATTATCATTATTTGATAATCTACGTAAAGCTTTTTAAACCTTTATTGATGAAATAAAGGTTATGGTTTGTTTTAAAATGAATGCAGTCTTTGAAAAACGTCTCATATAGAGGTCAAAACCTCGCAACGAAATCAATTAATATGGAACGTTTTTAATCAATAAGAACGGGACATTTCGATAACCACGTTGAATCCTTGTGTCATTTATCGTATATGCTTATTATTATCCGTTTGTTGTTTGTAGTTGTTGTGATTGACGATACCACAATCAGATATTCTTGTTAGGGTCCACTAGAGAATTCCTAACAAGTGGTGTCTTAGTTAAGACTACGTTTATGAGATCAATGGCAGATTGAGAGCATGATTAGATGGGTTGATCATTCGATTATTGTAACATCACATATTTTCTACAGAGAAGGAACGACGTTCCTTTATGAGGAACGACGTTCATTTATAAGGAACGATGTTCCAAAAGCAAGAACGACGTTCAAAAAGCTGGAACGGCGTCCCAGGATCAAAAAACGACGTTGTGTAACAAGGAAAAGTGTAAAAAGTGGAATAGAACAAGTTTGGAGCAGTTTGGGGAACGACATCCCTATAGGTGGAACGACGTTCCTGAATGTTTGGTGGAACGACGTTCCTTGTCCTGCAACCGCATTCATGTTGCCAGATCAGAATTTTAAACTCGTTTTGGGGGTTTTTAATGAGGGGCATTTAGGTTTTTTCACTTGTGGACGAGCTTATAGGTGGTGATCTGATTCTAAACTCATTCTTATCTCATTTCTCACCCACTCAAACTCTCTCATCTCTTTTAGAGTGAGAAATCTTAGCTTTAGAGAGAGAAAGCTTAGATTAAGAAACAAGGTGGTGTTTTCTACTCAAATCAATTGTACTTCTTGGATGATCCATTTGTTGAGTCCCCAAAATAATTAAGGATTTAATTATGACAAAACAGCAAATATGTACACTAAAATGTTATGTGCACCCAACATAGGTTTGTTTATGTATAGATAGAAAATATTGATGTGTCGAGTGTTAAGTATGCTGCCTAGTCTATCAGCACAAGGATGACAGTATTCTTCAATTAGCACAGGATGAGTGCCCAGTAAATCATGAAGATCAAGTGACTCAGCATAGAAGAACCAGCATAGTTGGTAAGAAGCATACTACACAAGACAACTATGCTTCATTACAAGCATAGTGGTTTCCTGAGTGGTCTACATCAAATGTACTATTCAATAGAAGTCGAAGACAAAGTTGAACAGAAAATGGCACGTGTCGGCGGCTGACAAATGACCTTACAAGACCACGTGGGAATGCAGAAGTTTAACGCATGTGCAGACATGTGTAATACTTTGTCAACGCCTAGGGGACACAACATTCTATTTGTTTATTCAAATAGTGGTGCCAAACCGAATTGGAGTGTTCCTGCAAATAGCTACCAAAGAGGAAAGAAGAGAGCAAGCTCTCTGATGCAGTTGTCCCCACAAGTACAGACATCATATGTACCAATGGACAATAGAACGATTACATGGATAATAGGACTACTATAAATAGAAGTATCCATTATTGTAATAACTAGTGGCGTGGGTTTATTTATTTAGAGTCCAAACGTGTATTAGCTTAAGATATCCTCGATAGCTATAACTTAGGTATAATCTGTATCAACCAACTATCATTCCGCCAAGGATAGTTGTAATTCTTTGTGATTCAATCAATAAAGAATAAACGGTTGAAAATTATCTTAACTCTATTTAAATTACTTGCTTGAATACTAAATTTCTAAAACAGTTAAGTTAACTAAAAGAATTGTATTCACCCCCTTCTTACAAATACTCCTGTTGTTAATCAAGGGACCAACACCATTGTTAGGCTACGAATTGGTGTTGTGGTAAGGCTCAAATCCGAATTTCATTTATGTAAATTGATATCCAAGTTAGGGTTTGAACTTGCATGTTCTTGAGAAAATCCATCTAGCTCACAATGGGTGTTTGAAGCTAGTTGTGGGTGTTGTTGACCTTTGTTGGTGGGTTTTAGGTTGGAAAATGTTTTGGCCATGTTAGGGCTTGTAATTTGGGTATAATCACTAGTATTAGTGATTATGTTGGTGTTGGAACCCAAATGGGCGTGTTTGGAAGCTTGATTTTGAAATGGGTCAAAATTAGGGTTTGTGTGTTGATTTTGGGAAGACAAATGTTTAACACGTGTGTTTCGGTTTAGTTGGCGTTATAGGACCATTTTCACTAGTTTTAGTGATTATTGGTTAGTTTGGGCATGGGTTGTGCTTAGAATTGCAATTGGATGAAACTTGCACTAAGTGTCAATTTGAGTTGGTTTGTAATCCACCCAAATTGTGTTGTTTGTTATGTGATAAAAGGAATAGGTAAATTCCATTAACGGTTGTGGTTTTGGCATTGCCATTCATCAAGGCGACATGGTGAGTGTAAATATATTATATGCATATGTATGCGTATGATGGGTGAGGGTGGGGTAGAGTGATCCTTGTGCGTCGGGGTTCACTTTACATGTGTGTAGGAGAATAGGCCCCGTGAGTTTCGGGTCCACTTGGCACGTTTGTGCATTTTGGGTTACCACCCTTGGGGTAGTGAATCTCGTGTGTTTTTGGATTCGCGTTGGCGTGAGTAAGCCAACCCCGTTGTTGTTGTCGAGGTGATTTGGGAAGTGAATCGCGTGTGTTTTCGGACATTCCCATTGTGGTTGTGATGGCTTTGGGTAGTGAATCGCGTGTGTTTTCGGATTCACTAGAGCGCGTGTGTTTTCGGCCAACCCTATTGTCGTATAGATTGGGGTAGTGAATCACGTGTGTTTTTGGATTCACTAGGGCGCGTGTGTTTTCGGCCAACCCCAGTTGTCGTTGAGCTGAAGGTAGTGAATCACGTGTGTTTTCGGATTCACTAGGGCGGATGTGTTTTCGTCCGACCTTCATGTGGATAAGGTTAAGGGGTTAACCTTGGGTATTTGTGCATATGCGTGTATATATATATATATATATATATATATATATATATATATATATATATATATATATATATATATATATATATTTTGTAGCTAATCTTGCGGATTGACATGGTGGTACGTAGTGTATAGCTTGCTTAGTTATACATGAGCATGATATATATATATATATATATATATATATATATATATATATATATATATATATATATATATATATATATATATATATATATATATATATATATATATATTTTGAAGCTAATCTTGCGGATTGACATGGTGGTACGTAGTGTATAGCTTGCTTAGTTATACATGAGCATGATATGTGTTTATTACTTGTTGTTGGTGATACGTATTCATTTTATGCATCTGTATGGATATAGTATGTTTACATTCACTAAGCTTTATAGCTTACCCTTTCGTTGTTTACATTTTTATAGATTCGCAAGGAAGAGGTGACAAGGGTAAGTACGGGGACTAGTGGACTATTGCGGGTTTTTTTTAGAAGACTTTGCTTTTGGATTTGACTTAGGATTGGGTAGTGCAATCCCAATCACCATGCTCGGTCTTTTGTTAGAATATAAACTCTTGGGTCGAAATTACCTTTTGGTTATGTTAAATAGGTCTTGGGTTGTTATGCCCATTTTGACACTTGGACTTATGTATTGTATAAATTAAAGTTGTTTAAACTTGTCGGGTATTGGAAGCATTTTGACAACATAAATTGTGGTGTCTCGTTATTAATACTATTGTGTTAAAAAAGAACATTTTAATGACGGGTTGGGTCATTACAGTTATCATCAAGATGAATGAACGAATGTTTGCTTGCAACATATATCGATATCAGAGGCTCAGTTAGCGGAGTTGATGGTTGGACCGGTGGGTCTTTGTAGCAACCCAACCCATTATCCAACCGTAAACAGCAAAAAAAAAAAAAAAAAAAAAAAATTATACAGAGGGGTACGCGGCGCGCACAAGCTGTTACAGCTTCTGTCCGGATTTTGCATTTTTCGTTTAAAGATCTCCCACTTCCCGACACTTTTAGACGAAACGCTTTTCACATCACATTATAATAGTTATAACTAACACGTTTCGATAATAAAACAAGTTTTACGAAACCGAGCCCACATATGCCGAATTACGAGTTTCGTACAAAATACAAGTTTCGACCAAATTAGTTTAAATTCCAAACGACACTAGAGCATGATGTTTGGGGGTTAAACTACCCAAATCTCGGTCAAACTTCAAAAAGCTATACTTCCAAAAGCTTCTCCTATCATAGCAAAGCGGGATCACTAGTCCAAACGAATACCATTTCCCTTGTCCACGCCGGAGCCTATAAAAAGGTAAACAACGAGAGGGTAAGCAAAACGCTTAGTGAATGCAATAATTATACACATACAAATATAATATACCTACTTGCAAACACTTACACAAATACCTCATACATGCTAGCATTTTAAATTAGCATACCATCTCAAAGTACAATGCTAAATCCACGATATCACGAGCTAGTACAAACAATAGCATATAACACGAACGATATAACATGCTATACTACAACACATAACCATGGTTAACCAATCGTACAAGGAATGATACTCGAATTTCCCATCGGTGTTCATAACAACCATTAGAGTACTTAACACGTCGTACACTAATCCCACTGGTGGCATCTTAACACGTCGATGCTTCACCCCGGGTGGCATCTTAACACGTCAACACTTCACCCGTTATAGTTCTTGGAGTTGCATCTTAACTGATGAAACATGACTAGGAACTTCGAGATCAACAGGTTTAATTCACACAATGGCTGAATTAGTGAATCAAACTAATCAAAGTGAATATGGGAAGGTTTTTGGGATTAAATTAGTCAAACCACAACAAGGATTGTGATTAGATTAATGCCTAGAGCTATTATTCACTACCTGGAGTGATTTGGGTTGAGAGAGAATCGGATCAGGTGAACCATGAAATGTTCCGTTCTTATTGATTAAAAACGTTCCATATTAATTGATTTCGTTGCGAGGTTTTGACCTCTATATGAGACGTTTTTCAAAGACTGCATTCATTTTAAAACAAACCATAACCTTTATTTCATCAATAAAGGTTTAAAAAGCTTTACGTAGATTATCAAATAATGATAATCTAAAATATCCTGTTTACACACGACCATTACATAATGGTTTACAATACAAATATGTTACAACAAAATAAGTTTCTTGAATGCAGTTTTTACACAATATCATACAAGCATGGACTCCAAATCTCGTCCTTATTTAAGTATGCGACAGCGGAAGCTCTTAATAATCACCTGAGAATAAACATGCTTAAAACGTCAACAAAAATGTTGGTGAGTTATAGGTTTAACCTATATATATCAAATCATAATAATAGACCACAAGATTTCATATTTCAATACACATCCCATACATAGAGATAAAAGTCATTCATATGGTGAACACCTGGTAACCGACATTAACAAGATGCATATATAAGAATATCCCCATCATTCCGGGACACCCTTCGGATATGATATAAATTTCGAAGTACTAAAGCATCCGGTACTTTGGATGGGGTTTGTTAGGCCCAATAGATCTATCTTTAGGATTTGCGTCAATTAGGGTGTCTGTTCCCTAATTCTTAGATTACCAGACTTAATAAAAAGGGGCATATTCGATTTTGATAATTCAACCATAGAATGTAGTTTCACGTACTTGTGTCTATTTGTAAAGCATTTATAAAACCTGCATGTATTCTCATCCCAAAAATATTAGATTTTAAAAGTGGGACTATAACTCACTTTCACAGATTTTTACTTCGTCGGGAAGTAAGACTTGGCCACTGGTTGATTCACGAACCTATAACAATATATACATATATATCAAAGTATGTTCAAAATATATTTACAACACTTTTAATATATTTTGATGTTTTAAGTTTATTAAGTCAGCTGTCCTCGTTAGTAACCTACAACTAGTTGTCCACAGTTAGATGTACAGAAATAAATCGATAAATATTATCTTGAATCAATCCACGACCCAGTGTATACGTATCTCAGTATTGATCACAACTCAAACTATATATATTTTGGAATCAACCTCAACCCTGTATAGCTAACTCCAACATTCACATATAGAGTGTCTATGGTTGTTCCGAAATATATATAGATGTGTCGACATGATAGGTCGAAACATTGTATACGTGTCTATGGTATCTCAAGATTACATAATATACAATACAAGTTGATTAAGTTATGGTTGGAATAGATTTGTTACCAATTTTCACGTAGCTAAAATGAGAAAAATTATCCAATCTTGTTTTACCCATAACTTCTTCATTTTAAATCCGTTTTGAGTGAATCAAATTGCTATGGTTTCATATTGAACTCTATTTTATGAATCTAAACAGAAAAAGTATAGGTTTATAGTCGGAAAAATAAGTTACAAGTCATTTTTGTAAAGGTAGTCATTTCAGTCGAAAGAACGACGTCTAGATGACCATTTTAGAAAACATACTTCCACTTTGGGTTTAACAATAATTTTTGGATATAGTTTCATGTTCATAATAAAAATCATTTTCTCAGAATAACAACTTTTAAATCAAAGTTTATCATAGTTTTTAATTAACTAACCCAAAACAGCCCGCGGTGTTACTACGACGGCGTAAATCCGGTTTTACGGTGTTTTTTGTGTTTCCAGGTTTTAAATCATTAAGTTAGCATATCATATAGATATAGAACATGTGTTTAGTTGATTTTAATAGTCAAGTTAGAAGGATTAACGTTTGTTTGCGAACAAGTTTAGAATTAACTAAACTATGTTCTAGTGATTACAAGTTTAAACCTTCGAATAAGATAGCTTTATATGTATGAATCGAATGATGTTATGAACATCATTACTACCTTAAGTTCCTTGGATAAACCTACTGGAAAAGAGAAAAATGGATCAAGCTTCAACGGATCCTTGGATGGCTCGAAGTTCTTGAAGCAGAATCATGACACGAAAATAAGTTCAAGTAAGATCATCACTTGAAATAAGATTGTTATAGTTATAGAAATTGAACCAAAGTTTGAATATGATTATTACCTTGTATTAGAATGATAACCTACTGTAAGAAACAAAGATTTCTTGAGGTTGGATGATCACCTTACAAGATTGGAAGTGAGCTAGCAAACTTGAAAGTATTCTTGATTTTATGTAACTAGAACTTGTAGAATTTATGAAGAACACTTAGAACTTGAAGATAGAACTTGAGAGAGATCAATTAGATGAAAAAAATTGAAGGATGAAAGTGTTTGTAGGTGTTTTTGGTCGTTGGTGTATGGATTAGATATAAAGGATATGTAATTTTGTTTTCATGTAAATAAGTCATGAATGATTACTCATATTTTTGTAATTTTATGAGATATTTCATGCTAGTTGCCAAATGATAGTTCCCACATGTGTTAGGTGACTCACATGGGCTGCTAAGAGCTGATCATTGGAGTGTATATACCAATAGTACATACATCTAAAAGCTGTGTATTGTACGAGTACGAATACGGGTGCATACGAGTAGAATTGTTGATGAAACTGAACGAGGATGTAATTGTAAGCATTTTTGTTAAGTAGAAGTATTTTGATAAGTGTATTGAAGTCTTTCAAAAGTGTATAAATACATATTAAAACACTACATGTATATACATTTTAACTGAGTCGTTAAGTCATCGTTAGTCGTTACATGTAAGTGTTGTTTTGAAACCTTTAGGTTAACGATCTTGTTAAATGTTGTTAACCCAATGTTTATAATATCAAATGAGATTTTAAATTATTATATTATCATGATATTATCATGTATGAATATCTCTTAATATGATATATATACATTAAATGTCTTTACAACGATAATCGTTACATATATGTCTCGTTTAAAAATCATTAAGTTAGTAGTCTTGTTTTTACATATGTAGTTCATTGTTAATATACTTAATGATATGTTTACTTATCATAGTATCATGTTAACTATATATATATCCATATATATGTCATCATATAGTTTTTACAAGTTTTAACGTTCGTGAATCACCGGTCAACTTGGGTGGTTAATTGTCTATATGAAACATATTTCAATTAATCAAGTCTTAACAAGTTTGATTGCTTAACATGTTGGAAACATTTAATCATGTAAATATCAATCTCAATTAATATATATAAACATGGAAAAGTTCGGGTCACTACAGTACCTACCCGTTAAATAAATTTCGTCCCGAAATTTTAAGCTGTTGAAGGTGTTGACGAATCTTCTGGAAATAGATGCGGGTATTTCTTCTTCATTTGATCTTCACGCTCTCAGGTGAACTCGGGTCCTCTACGAGCATTCCATCGAACCTTAACAATTGGTATCTTGTTTTGCTTAAGTCTTTTAACCTCACGATCCATTATTTCGACGGGTTCTTCGATGAATTGAAGTTTTTCGTTGATTTGGATTTCATCTAACGGAATAGTGAGATCTTCTTTAGCAAAACATTTCTTCAAATTCGAGACGTGGAAAGTGTTATGTACAGCCGCGAGTTGTTGAGGTAACTCAAGTCGGTAAGCTACTGGTCCGACACGATCAATAATCTTGAATGGTCCAATAAACCTTGGATTTAATTTCCCTCGTTTACCAAATCGAACAACGCCTTTCCAAGGTGCAACTTTAAGCATGACCATCTCTCCAATTTCAAATTCTATATCTTTTCTTTTAATGTCAGCGTAGCTCTTTTGTCGACTTTGGGCGGTTTTCAACCGTTGTTGAATTTGGATGATCTTCTCGGTAGTTTCTTGTATAATCTCCGGACCCGTAATCTGTCTATCCCCCACTTCACTCCAACAAATCGGAGACCTGCACTTTCTACCATAAAGTGCTTCAAACGGCGCCATCTCAATGCTTGAATGGTAGCTGTTGTTATAGGAAAATTCTGCTAACGGTAGATGTCGATCCCAACTGTTTCCGAAATCAATAACACATGCTCGTAGCATGTCTTCAAGCGTTTGTATCGTCCTTTCGCTCTGCCCATCAGTTTGTGGATGATAGGCAGTACTCATGTCTAGACGAGTTCCTAATACTTGCTGTAATGTCTGCCAGAATCTTGAAATAAATCTGCCATCCCTATCAGAGATAATAGAGATTGGTATTCCATGTCTGGAGACGACTTCCTTCAAATACAGTCGTGCTAACTTCTCCATCTTGTCATCTTCTCTTATTGGTAGGAAGTGTGCTGATTTGGTGAGACGATCAACTATTACCCAAATAGTATCAAAACCACTTGCAGTCCTTGGCAATTTAGTGATGAAATCCATGGTAATGTTTTCCCATTTCCATTCCGGGATTTCGGGTTGTTGAAGTAGACCTGATGGTTTCTGATGCTCAGCTTTGACCTTAGAACACATCAAACATTCTCCTACATATTTAGCAACATCGGCTTCCATACCCGGCCACCAATAATGTTTCTTGAGATCCTTGTACATCTTCCCCGTTCCAGGATGTATTGAGTATCTGGTTTTATGAGCTTCTCTAAGTACCATTTCTCTCATATCTCCAAATTTTGGTACCCAAATCCTTTCAGCCCTATACCGGGTTCCGTCTTCCCGAATATTAAGATGCTTCTCCGATCCTTTGGGTATTTCATCCTTTAAATTTCCCTCTTTTAAAACTCCTTGTTGCGCCTCCTTTATTTGAGTAGTAAGGTTATTATGAATCATTATATTCATAGATTTTACTCGAATGGGTTCTCTGTCCTTCCTGCTCAAGGCATCGACTACAACATTTGCCTTCCCCGGGTGGTAACGAATCTCAAAGTCGTAATCATTCAATAATTCAATCCACCTACGCTGCCTCATATTCAGTTGTTTCTGATTAAATATGTGTTGAAGACTTTTGTAGTCGGTATATATAATACTTTTGACCCCATATAAGTAGTGCCTCCAAGTCTTTAATGCAAAAACAACCGCTCCTAATTCCAAATCATGCTTCGTATAATTTTGTTCGTGAATCTTCAATTGTCTAGACGCATAAGCAATCACCTTCGTTCGTTGCATTAATACACAACCGAGACCTTGCTCTGATGCGTCACAATAAATCACAAAATCATCATTCCCTTCAGGCAATGACAATATAGGTGCCGTAGTTAGCTTTTTCTTCAATAACTGAAATGCTTTCTCTTGTTCATCATTCCATTCAAATTTCTTCCCTTTATGCGTTAATGCAGTCAAGGGTTTTGCTATTCTGGAAAAGTTTTGGATGAACCTTCTGTAGTAACCAGCTAGTCCTAAAAACTGGCGTATGTGTTTCGGAGTTTTCGGGGTTTCCCACTTTTCAACAGTTTCTATCTTTGCCGGATCCACCTTAATACCTTCTTTGTTCACTATGTGACCGAGGAATTGAACTTCTTCCAACCAAAATGCACACTTTGAAAACTTAGCGTACAATTCTTCCTTCCTCAATACTTCTAACACCTTTCTCAAATGTTCACCGTGTTCTTGGTCATTCTTTGAGTAAATAAGTATGTCATCAATGAAAACAATGACAAACTTGTCAAGGTATGGTCCACACACTCGGTTCATAAGGTCCATGAACACAGCTGGTGCATTAGTTAAACCAAACGGCATGACCATAAACTCGTAATGACCGTAACGTGTTCTGAAAGCATTCTTTGGAATATCATCTTCTTTCACCCGCATTTGATGATACCCGGAACGTAAGTAAATCTTTGAATAAACAGACGAGCTATGTAGTTGATCAAATAAGTCGTCGATTCTCGGTAGTGGGTAGCGGTTCTTGATGGTAAGTTTGTTCAACTCTCGGTAGTCGATACACAACCTGAATGTACCATCTTTCTTCTTGACAAACAAAACAGGAGCTCCCCACGGTGATGTGCTTGGTCGAATGAAACCACGATCTAAAAGTTCTTGTAATTGGCTTTGCAGTTCTTTCATCTCGCTGGGTGCGAGTCTGTAAGGAGCACGAGCTATTGGTGCAGCTCCTGGTACAAGATCTATTTGAAATTCAACGGATCGATGTGGGGGTAATCCCGGTAATTCTTTCGGAAATACATCAGGAAATTCTTTTGCAATGGGAACATCATTGATGCTCTTTTCTTCAGTTTGTATTTTCTCGACGTGTGCTAGAACAGCAGAGCAACCTTTTCTTATTAGTTTTTGTGCCTTCAAATTACTAATAAGATGTAGCTTCGTGTTGCCCTTTTCTCCGTACACCATTAAGGGTTTTCCTTTTTCTCGTATAATGCGAATTGCATTTTTGTAACAAACGATCTCTGCTTTCACTTCTTTCAACTAGTCCATACCGATTATCACATCAAAACTCCCTAACTCTACTGGTATCAAGTCAATCTTAAATGTTTCGCTAACCAGTTTAATTTCTCGATTCCGACATATATTATCTGCTGAAATTAATTTACCATTTGCTAATTCGAGTAAAAATTTAATATCCAAAGGTGTCAATGGACAACTTAATTTAGCACAAAAATCTCTACTCATATAGCTTCTATCCGCACCCGAATCAAATAAAACGTAAGCAGATTTATTGTCAATAAGAAACGTACCCGTAACAAGCTCCGGGTCTTCCTGTGCCTCTGCCGCATTAATATTGAAAACTCTTCCGCGGCCTTGTCCATTCGTGTTCTCCTGGTTCGGGCAATTTCTAATAATGTGGCCTGGTTTTCCACATTTATAACAAACTACATTGGCATAACTTGCTCTGACACTACTTGCTCCACCATTACTCGTTCCGACACCATTTGTTCCTTTCGTTCTATTAACCCCTGGTCCGTAGACCTCACACTTCGCCGCGCTATGACCATTTCTTTTACACTTGTTGCAAAATTTGGTGCAGAACCCCGAGTGATACTTTTCACACCTTTGGCATAGCTGCTTCTGATTGTTGTTGTTGCGGTTATTATTGTTGTTGGGATGATTGTTGTAGTTGCTGTTGTTGTTGTTGTTGTTGTTGTTGTTGTTGTTGTTGTTGTTGTTGGGCCGTTTGTTGTAGTTGCGATTGATGTTGCGATTGTTGGGATAATTGTTGCAATTATTGTTGTAATTGCTGTTGTTGTTGTATTGGTGATTCTTATCACCGTTTTCCTCCCACTTTCTTTTGACTTGCTTCACATTGGCCTCTTCAGCAGTCTGTTCTTTAATTCTTTCTTCAATCTGGTTCACTAGTTTGTGAGCCATTCTACATGCCTGTTGTATGGAGGCAGGCTCGTGTGAACTTATATCTTCTTGGATTCTTTTCGGTAATCCTTTCACAAACGCGTCGATCTTCTCTTCCTCATCTTCGAATGCTCCCGGACACAATAGGCACAATTTTGTGAATCGTCTTTCGTACGTGGTAATATCAAATCCTTGGGTTCGTAACCCTCTAAGTTCTGTCTTGAGCTTATTGACCTCGGTTCTGGGACGGTACTTCTCGTTCATCAAGTGCTTGAATGCTGACCACGGTAGTGCGTACGCATCGTCTTGTCCCACTTGCTCTAGATAGGTATTCCACCATGTTAACGCAGAACCTGTGAAGGTATGCGTAGCGTACTTCACTTTGTCCTCTTCAGTACACTTACTTATGGCAAACACCGATTCGACCTTCTCGGTCCACCGTTTCAATCCGATCGGTCCTTCGGTTCCATCAAATTCCAAAGGTTTGCAGGCAGTGAATTCTTTGTAGGTGCATCCTACACGATTTCCTGTACTGCTAGATCCAAGGTTATTGTTGGTATGTATTGCAGCCTGTACTGCGGCTATGTTTGAAGCTAGAAAAGTACGGAATTCCTCTTCATTCATATTCACGGTGTGTCGAGTAGTCGGTGCCATTTCCTTCAAAATTATCAAATGGAACAAGTTAATCATATAGAATATTAAGAGTAGTTAATAGTATTTCGTAGCATAATATGAACTCATTTATAAAAGCTTTTTCTTCATATTAGCGTTTTATAAGTTTAAATTCGGGTAGTACCTACCCGTTAAGTTCATACTTAGTAGCTAATATACAATTCAACTACTACAATTCTATATGAAAAACTGATTATAATAATATTTCGCGTTCAAACTTTTATACAATATTTTACAAACTTACAATACCGCTTATTTTACATAAAGCATGAAATATAGCACACAATAACTTTGATACAAGATAGTTGTGAAGATAATTCTAGCTAGTACACAAGTCGTTCAGCAAAGGCAATAAAGACACGTAATTCATACGTCCAGAAACAAGTCATGCATTCTGGTTTTACTAGGACTACTTCCCATCCTTGGTCTTGTGGAACATAACCGTTATGGCCGTTGATAAGACAGCATTTTGTAATGTCGTCAAAGGGACGAGGGTTACGTAATGTTCAACAGTCCCGTAACAATCTAAAAACCTCATTTCTTACCCCAATTACCGACTCCGTCACTTGTGGGAACGTTTTGTTTAATAGTTGTAGCCCGATGTTCTTGTTCTCACTTTGGTGAGAAGCGAACATTACTAATCCGTAAGCATAACATGCTTCTTTATGTTGCATGTTAGCCGCTTTTTCTAAATCACGAAGTCCAATATTCGGATATATTGAGTCAAAATAATTTCTTAACCCATTGCGTAAAATAGCATTTGGGTTCCCCGCAATATATGCGTCAAAGTAAACACATCGTAACTTATGGATTTCCCAATGTGATATCCCCCATCTTTCGAACGAAAGCCTTTTATAAACCAAGGCATTCTTGGAACGTTCTTCGAATGTGTTACAAACTGATCTCGCCTTAAATAGTTGTGTCGAAGAATTCTGACCGACTCTAGACAAGATTTCATCAATCATGTCTCTGGGTAGGTCTCTTAAAATATTGGGTTGTCTATCCATTTTGTGTTTTTATACTGTAAAATAGACAAGAGTTAGATTCATAAAAAAAAAATACTTATTAATACAAGCAATTTTTACATATATCATAAAGCATAAGCACACTATATTACATATATTACACCACACGAATACAACTATCTTATTCCGACTCGCTTGTTTCTTCTTCTTCGGTTTTGGTTCGTTTTGCCAAGTTTCTAGGGATATATGATGTTCCCCTAATACTAGCTGTTATTTTCCACAACGGTTTAGAAAAACCTGGTGGTTTAGAGGTTCCTGGGTCATTGTTACAACTTAAGGACTTCGGGGGTTGACGATACATATAAAGTTCATCGGGATTGGAATTAGATTTCTCTATTTTTATGCCCTTTCCCTTATTATTTTCTTTTGCCTTTTTAAATTCAGTTGGGGTAATTTCTATAACATCATCGGAATTCTCGTCGGAATCCGATTCATCGGAGAATTGGTAATCCTCCCAATATTTTGCTTCCTTGGCGGAAACACCATTGACCATAATTAACCTTGGTCGGTTGGTTGAGGATTTTCTTTTACTTAACCGTTTTATTATTTCCCCCACCGGTTCTATTTCCTCCTCCGGTTCCTCTTCTTCCGGTTCTGATTCTTCTTCCGATTCCGACTCTTCTTCCGGTTCCTCTTCGGGAACTTGTGAATCAGTCCACGAATCATTCCAATTTACATTTGACTCTTCATTATTATTAGGTGAGTCAATAGGACTTGTTCTAGAGGTAGACATCTATCACATAATATCAAACACGTTAAGAGATTAATATATCACATAATATTCACATGTTAAAAATATATAGTTTCCAACAAAATTTGTTAAGCAATCATTTTTCAAGTAAACACGGTCGAAGTCCAGACTCACTAATGCATCCTAACAAACTCGATAAGACACACTAATGCAAAATTCTGGTTCTCTAAGACCAACGCTCGGATACCAACTGAAATGTCCCGTTCTTATTGATTAAAAACGTTCCATATTAATTGATTTCGTTGCGAGGTTTTGACCTCTATATGAGACGTTTTTTAAAGACTGCATTCATTTTAAAACAAACCATAACCTTTATTTCATCAATAAAGGTTTAAAAAGCTTTACGTAGATTATCAAATAATGATAATCTAAAATATCCTGTTTACACACGACCATTACATAATGGTTTACAATACAAATATGTTACAACAAAATAAGTTTCTTGAATGCAGTTTTTACACAATATCATACAAGCATGGACTCCAAATCTCGTCCTTATTTAAGTATGCGACAGCGGAAGCTCTTAATAATCACCTGAGAATAAACATGCTTAAAACGTCAACAAAAATGTTGGTGAGTTATAGGTTTAACCTATATATATCAAATCATAATAATAGACCACAAGATTTCATGTTTCAATACACATCCCATACATAGAGATAAAAGTCATTCATATGGTGAACACCTGGTAACCGACATTAACAAGATGCATATATAAGAATATCCCCATCATTCCGGGACACCCTTCGGATATGATATAAATTTCGAAGTACTAAAGCATCCGGTACTTTGGATGGGGTTAGTTAGGCCCAATAGATCTATCTTTAGGATTCGCGTCAATTAGGGTGTCTGTTCCCTAATTCTTAGATTACCAGACTTAATAAAAAGGGGCATATTCGATTTTGATAATTCAACCATAGAATGTAGTTTCACGTACTTGTGTCTATTTGTAAATCATTTATAAAACCTGCATGTATTCTCATCCCAAAAATATTAGATTTTAAAAGTGGGACTATAACTCACTTTCACAAATTTTTACTTCGTCGGGAAGTAAGACTTGGCCACTGGTTGATTCATGAACCTATAACAATATATACATATATATCAAAGTATGTTCAAAATATATTTACAACACTTTTAATATATTTTGATGTTTTAAGTTTATTAAGTCAGCTGTCCTCGTTAGTAACCTACAACTAGTTGTCCACAGTTAGATGTACAGAAATAAATCGATAAATATTATCTTGAATCAATCCACGACCCAGTGTATACGTATCTCAGTATTGATCACAACTCAAACTATATATATTTTGGAATCAACCTCAACCCTGTATAGCTAACTCCAACATTCACATATAGAGTGTCTATGGTTGTTCCGAAATATATATAGATGTGTCGACATGATAGGTCGAAACATTGTATACGTGTCTATGGTATCTCAAGATTACATAATATACAATACAAGTTGATTAAGTTATGGTTGGAATAGATTTGTTACCAATTTTCACGTAGCTAAAATGAGAAAAATTATCCAATCTTGTTTTACCCATAACTTCTTCATTTTAAATCCGTTTTGAGTGAATCAAATTACTATGGTTTCATATTGAACTCTATTTTATGAATCTAAACAGAAAAAGTATAGGTTTATAGTCGGAAAAATAAGTTACAAGTCGTTTTTGTAAAGGTAGTCATTTCAGTCGAAAGAACGACGTCTAGATGACCATTTTAGAAAACATACTTTCACTTTGAGTTTAACCATAATTTTTGGATATAGTTTCATGTTCATAATAAAAATCATTTTCTCAGAATAACAACTTTTAAATCAAAGTTTATCATAGTTTTTAATTAACTAACCCAAAACAGCCCGCGGTGTTACTACGACGGCGTAAATCCGGTTTTACGGTGTTTTTCGTGTTTCCAGGTTTTAAATCATTAAGTTAGAATATCATATAGATATAGAACATGTGTTTAGTTGATTTTAAAAGTCAAGTTAGAAGGATTAACTTTTGTTTGCGAACAAGTTTAGAATTAACTAAACTATGTTCTAGTGATTACAAGTTTAAACCTTCGAATAAGATAGCTTTATATGTATGAATCGAATGATGTTATGAACATCATTACTACCTTAAGTTCCTTGGATAAACCTACTGGAAAAGAGAAAAATGGATCAAGCTTCAACGGATCCTTGGATGGCTCGAAGTTCTTGAAGCAGAATCATGACACGAAAACAAGTTCAAGTAAGATCATCACTTGAAATAAGATTGTTATAGTTATAGAAATTGAACCAAAGTTTGAATATGATTATTACCTTGTATTAGAATGATAACCAACTGTAAGAAACAAAGATTTCTTGAGGTTGGATGATCACCTTACAAGATTGGAAGTGAGCTAGCAAACTTGAAAGTATTCTTGATTTTATGTAACTAGAACTTGTAGAATTTATGAAGAACACTTAGAACTTGAAGATAGAACTTGAGAGAGATCAATTAGATGAAGAAAATTGAAGGATGAAAGTGTTTGTAGGTGTTTTTGGTCGTTGGTGTATGGATTAGATATAAAGGATATGTAATTTTGTTTTCATGTAAATAAGTCATGAATGATTACTCATATTTTTGTAATTTTATGAGATATTTCATGCTAGTTGCCAAATGATGGTTCCCACATGTGTTAGGTGACTCACATGGTCTGCTAAGAGCTGATCATTGGAGTGTATATTCCAATAGTACATACATCTAAAAGCTGTGTATTGTACGAGTACGAATACGGGTGCATACGAGTAGAATTGTTGATGAAACTGAACGAGGATGTAATTGTAAGCATTTTTGTTAAGTAGAAGTATTTTGATAAGTGTATTGAAGTCTTTCAAAAGTGTATAAATACATATTAAAACACTACATGTATATACATTTTAACTGAGTCGTTAAGTCATCGTTAGTCGTTACATGTAAGTGTTGTTTTGAAACCTTTAGGTTAACGATCTTGTTAAATGTTGTTAACCTAATGTTTATAATATCAAATGAGATTTTAAATTATTATATTATCATGATATTATCATGTATGAATATCTCTTAATATGATATATATACATTAAATGTCTTTACAACGATAATCGTTACATATATGTCTCGTTTAAAAATCATTAAGTTAGTAGTCTTGTTTTTACATATGTAGTTCATTGTTAATATACTTAATGATATGTTTACTTATCATAGTATCATGTTAACTATATATATATCCATATATATGTCATCATATAGTTTTTACAAGTTTTAACGTTCGTGAATCACCGGTCAACTTGGGTGGTTAATTGTCTATATGAAACATATTTCAATTAATCAAGTCTTAACAAGTTTGATTGCTTAACATGTTGAAAACATTTAATCATGTAAATATCAATCTCAATTAATATATATAAACATGGAAAAGTTCGGGTCACTACAAACCAGATCTGAGTGATTGTGTGTGAGAGAGGCTTAACCTAAAATGAAGAACATAAACCTTTATATACCCCAGCTTTTGACTCAACCGTACGTGTCATCCATCACTCGTACGAGTTGGCCTCATCGGCCGTACAGTTGATCACTCACTCGTGTCTTCTCATTTATGTTATAATTGTGACTTAGCTCAGCATCAACCATGCGTATGAGCCTGTCAGCCGTACTAGTGATGCTTCACTCGTACGTCTAACTAAGTCTAACATAGTCAAACATCCTTATCGTATTCCTGTAGTACCTGTAACCACATATAAACACAAATAGGATAATAACGAGCGATCATGGTATCTTGTAAACTGTTGCACCTGCAATGGACGTGGGTAGATGTCTAGGGACTTGCATAAAATGCATCAACAACTCCCCCTAGGACCTAGAACATCTATTACAATTAAGTAAACGTCCATAAATCATTCAAGTTCATAAACACAAATAGTTTAGTAAAGTTATTACAGATCCAAATTCTATCTCTCTCCAAAATACATCATCATCAAAAACCAAAACAAAAATTACAAACTAGCATCACAGCATTCGACACACATCAGCTGGCATGAACTTGATTTGAGCTCTGAGCATCACTTTCTCTGTTGAGGTACGCATAGAGGACATCGATCACATGTTGATATCTCATAGCTTCCTCCTTTCGATCATCTCTGAACGTAATGTGATTGCGGTGAAGAGTCTCCACATCAAATCTTGACAAGTTCCTCAGCCATATAGGATCTAGAATCCTCACATTGTCGAACTGTATGCTTCCATCATCCTTCTCAATTGCAGTCAAGATCACTGCTTCCTCTGACAATTCATCATAGAACCACCATCTGAAGTTTTTACAAATATCCTTGGGTAAGGGCATCAAGGGAGATTGCTTCATGTACTTAGCTGGACGAAACTTTACAACACGAACAGGTCCTCCCTTAGAATTCTTCTTTGTTGGATGAATGGAGAATCTGGTGGCTGTTGACCTAAAGATATCCCATTTCCCTATCTTGTATTCATATCTTAGTTTTCTCTGAAACCATCGGGAAATGTCACTATCTTCAACGTTCAACATCTTCAGCTTTGCAAGTTGCATAATCTCGAAGTAAGGTAGAGTTTTGAAGTGACTAGGACGTGCCATATAATCTACTCCTCCTTCCCTCTTGATAGCAAAGCAATTAATCTCCTTGAAGTAACCCCAGCTCAGTATTTTACCCTTGGAATACTTCTTGGTTCTCTTTCCTTTCTCATAAAAACTAACAAACTTTGGCTCGAGTTCTGGCTTGTCTACTTGATCAGGGTTAACGACATTCTTTTTCCACCAACTCTGACGGATTTTGTTTTCTACAACATTTCTGTTAACTTTAACCCTATCTCGTTTGAACCATTCATTAATTTCATTCCATCCCTCGGCCTTGGCTTGTTCGGCTTGGAGTCTCTTATTCTTCAGCTCAGTTTCTTTTCTCCTTTTCTCAACAAGCAGTTTCTCATGACGGATCTTTTTGTTTCTTTCAATTAACACATCAACATCTTTCACTTGTTCTTTGTATACCTTCCTCGCCTGTTCTAGATCTATTAAGTTCTTTCTTTTAACCTCACTACTCAAATCGAAAAAGTCTTTCAAAGTATTGAGTGACGGGTGAGAGTATTGTGCAAGCGAAGGCATAACAATCTCAACTTCTTCTTCTTGTTTTTCTTCTTCATCAGATTCTGTTACAAATTCATCCTCGGATTCAACAATCACATCCTCTTTAACACTTTCCTTACCAACAGAATCTTCACTCTTCTCATCAGCAAACAAATTATCAAAATCACTTAAGTTGATATTTTGGATTGATTCGGGAGGGATACTAGCAAATGACTCTTCTTGTGGAGCCATATTCTCAGCTTCAACTGTCTCTGCATTCTCTGTATTGTTTTCACTATCGTATGCTAGAGCAGCAAGCTGTTCTACTGGGAAATCACTTGGTGGACTGTCCCTCTTTTCTGCATCATTAAAAACATTTGAATGATTCATATAATATTCAGCAGTAAAGACCTCACCGTATTCATTAAAACTTTGAATAGGTATCATTAACGGTATATCAAAAGAGTGTTCCTCAGTTCCAGCTTCTTCATCATCATCTCTTTCAACGTCTTCACCCAAATCAGAAGAATACTGTTCTCCTTTCTCCGTTATCAACTTGGTTTTACCCGTGTTAAGCTGTTCGATTCTTTCATTCATTGCTTTCAACTTCTCCCTATTCTTCTTCTTCACAGTCAAAAACTTCTTCTTCAGCTTATCTGATCTCTCCTTCTGATGATCCAACCTGTCAGATAACTTTTTGTTTTCATCAGCTAAAGACTCAATCCTAGCATTACTGAGCTTCTTATCTTCAATGGCTTGATTCTCAAGATTGGTTATTTTCGTGATTAAAGACATCAACAGATTTTGCTGAGTCTTGTATTCATCCGAAGTGACCTGAGGGGATGTTGTAGCAGGTTTAGGTGAGGTAACAGCGGCTCTTGCATCCTTCATAAACCCAGATGGCTTTCTCGGAACCTGTTGTTTAGAACCTCCCTGTGATGATCTCTGAGGTGAATCATAAGAATACTTCGTTCTTCTTTCCTTCATCTTTGGCTGCTCGGGCATAGGATCCTTTCCTTTCCTCTTCCTTTGAATCAAAATGGCATCTTCCTCAGTTGCTTCATCATCACCCTCAATAATCTCATCAACAACATTACCTCCTCCTTGAGTATTACCAGCAGCTCTCTGATTATCACCTTGACCTTCTTCCTTATCTGAAGCTTCATAGTTAGAGTCAGAGTTATCATTTCTCCATGCGTTACCGCTAGGGCATCGATAGTCCTCCTTGGCAAGGTGACAAATGAGCTTTCGGCTTAAGTCAGGCTTTAATTCTTTGATTCTTGTTTCTTCCATTCTTCGGAAAGTAATCGGAGCCATCGGTAAAAGGTGAATAATATCTTCTTCAAGCTTAGGTAGGTCAGGTGTAGCATCATTAATGATCAATTGTAGAAAACGTGCATATATCAAATATTTCTGGGAAGAACTGAAATGGTTCGCTTTGAAGTAGTGTAGAACAAACCCTGAGAAATCGTATGGTGCCTTCAAGACTACTTCCACAAACATACTCTGTACTTTTTCATTCAACTTATCAAAGCCTGATTTGCGTCCACTCAAGCAGTGCATGATCACATGAGCAAGATATCTAAACTGTGGTGGCAGACATGCCTTCACCAACTCAGATTTGCCAATTAGTTGACCAGAGTAAGCACATCTCTTAAAACAACCATGGATTCATTCTCTACTGATAGTCATATGTGAGCAGTTTGCATCATTAAAACCCAAAATCCTTCTGATCACATCTTTAGAAACAGTAATGTCATGACCTTGAATCTTACTCACAAGCTTATCTTCATCAACATCTAGCACATCATTTCTCCAGAACTCTCTCTAATGACTGTAGTATGCAGTGCATTCAGTGGAAATAGCAGTGTGAATCCTTGATCTCTTAAGGAATTCAACAATCTCCTTAAAGTGAGAGCCTCTTTCCAGTGTAGTGTCATAAAGAGCAACTTGGTTGTTGTGTTTGCCCATCTCTAACGGAATCTCTTGTTGAGCAGGTGGGTTGATGGGATTAGCTTGAGGATTAGCTTATTGCTCCCCCTGTCCTTCAACATTAGCCACCGGAACATTTACTTGTTGTTCTGCCATTTGTTGATAACTTAACAAGAACTGAAACGTAAACAGAGATGTTAGATATATAAAACAATCAACATAAAGCATCAAAGCATTTGCATCAAGGTGTCATAATCATGTTAAACAGAATGAAACGTGCGGGTGATAGTGTCACACGTACGGCTGAGGGATCAACCGTGCGAGTGATATAGTCACTCGTGTCACTGTTGACACTTTTGAGCAGTAATACAGTTTCAGACAAGATACACGGCTGATGCATAAAACATAAGCGACTGAGTCAACTGTGTGGTGACTCGTGCGTGTAAGCACACGTGTTAGCTTTTGCAAACGAGTGATCAATAAAACAGGACAAATGAATGACCTTAAGGGTCCACACGGTTGCTCATCAATCGTGTACTGACTCGTGCGAGTCATGTCTCACACGTGCGAGTGATATCACTCGTGCATTTCTGATGAACCCGTATTAAATGCTTTTTTAAATTATCAAAAACACATAATTGAACGTTTTATGGACCGATTTACATCACAATTGCATAGTAAGGTTCCGTTTAACATAAAACAATCACAGAAATACATCAAAACACACTTCAATTTCAACAAAATTGATTTACAAACCCTTAGGGTTTCGATGCATTCAAACAGCAAATTAAGGATCTTAAACATGATGAAATTGTACCTAATATGTGGCGCTAGATTCGTCTAATGATGCTTAACGTTTGTTGCAAAGGAAAACTAGATCGGTGATGATCGAAATTAGAGAGAGAAAAGGGAGTGGGTGCACAAGTGTGACAGATCTGTGCTCATCACCCCTATTTATACTCTCGTGATCAACCGTGCAGTTGATCACACGATCCACCATCAAACACGTGTCTCACCTACATCACACGTGCGTGTGACCCAATTGCCTTAGGACAATTTTGATTAGGGTCATCCGTACGGTTAATTCTCAAATGTGTGGTTACACGTACGGTTCACACATCAAGCGTGCGTGTGAGGACTTAGGCAATTTCTAATTTTTAGATTTTCACAAACTTAGGATTCCGACTCGTTTGGCAATCTTAAAGCTAACGAACACTTTAATTCGAGTCATAAATCACTAAAACCTTCATGAAATGACCATTAACACTTAGGCAGATCAAAACTCCTAACCTGACCAAGGTTATTACCCTAAACATTCTGTGTTCTAAAGGTAAGTCCTACAGTGTAATGTCAACTTATCTTCCTTAACACTTAAAATATAAAGTCCTTCAAACAATCACAATCTCTACAAACTTCTTTCTCATGGATTTGGTGTCCAACAATATCTTGATCTCGACAAGGTTCTGTCAGATGTTAATGCACATTCAGAGGATTAATCAGAAAATAAGGATAAACAAAATCTTTATAGCTTTTCTGAAATATAATGTCATGCAACTACAAACATGCAAATAAAAGACATTCTATCATGAAATGCAACAACATGCAAAACCAAAATCTTTTTGTTGTTATGAGTTTACAATGCAAACTAATTAACAGAACAGATATACAAGACATACAAATCCACATTCTTTTTATGAGCAAGATGATTAATCAATTTTAAAAATGGATCAGAACTGTCATATTGAATCAATTTCTGTTGTTCATTTCCAATTATCCAGTCTATGTCTATTATCATGCAATTACTGATATCAATCCTCATTAAACATGAACATATTCATTCTGAACACTTCGACAATCATGTTGGCATTAATTACTTGAACATTATAGAGCAGTGATTTTTGAGATCACGCTAAGTTCATTAATCCTTGAATCTTTCATCACTTATGATTGTGCGTTTCTATTAGGTTGTCAATTCATTACGCATAACTTTCCGTTATCTCTTTCCATGTACTTCATTCAAATTGAACAGGATGGTTCTCACGGCATTTTGAATAACCCTATCAGCCTTTGGCTTCTACCAATATTTTGACAATCTTCAATCTAGTTGGCTCGGCTGATCTCAGAGTATATTGGATTATCCGAAAAGGCGCACAATTTACCTCGGGGATTGGTTTACAGTTAAAGCAGACTTGCCTGATGACCAGTTGTCACACGAAGTAAATCTCAAGGCCCTTAACTTCTTTATGTTCAAGTTGTCATGGAAAGCAGAATCAAAAGTTAAACTTTCTCTTATATGCCTTTGGCACATCATATGTTTTCACACATTATATGCTTTTAGCACATGTATAGTATTCTAGAGTATATCCAGGCAAGTATCTTCCTAACTTACAGCCTTAATGGGTATAACTCTAGATTGCAGATGGCAAGAATCTTGATAGTTCAATGTGAACGTCCTGATTAAACAATTCAAGCTGCGCGGGGGCGTCACACTAAGAATGATCTGAGTTCTTTATGAGCACATCATGAATCAGCATTCAAACTTTCAGGACTTTGCCATCTTGATACGCCAATTACTTTTGACTTTGATTTTCTTTTGATATTTCCTTTTTCAGCATATCATTGTCTTTTGATATATTGATTTTGAATGCCATCATGAATGGATTTTCCATTTTTATGCATGAACTCATGTTTCTTTGTTGTGTGCTCAGATCACTCGAAGGTGTTCTCCCTTAAATGCTTGAACGGTCCGCAATAAAGAATTATACTTTTCGACCTTAAGTGAGAAGGGACACTTACTTCGATATAAACTAATTTTCTCTGATATTATCGGGGTTTACTTTCGATTATAAAGTCTTAGGCCCGTAACAACGTGGTATGCACCAGCCAAACAGATAATCCTCAACCCCTTAAATGATCTATTGAATGTCCCAATCATAGCTGTGAGGCTGAATTGGTAGAGCAACGTTTGAATATTGCTTGGGGACATCCAACACCAACTTTCTTTAACGATTATCAATTATGATAGGGGATACCCTCAACCGACTGTTGAGATCCTCAACAATTTTCATTAGATACAGTTTTGGAGATAATTAGGTGACTACCTTTAAACACTACAGATCGTCCATGACTTCTGATTCTTAGATGATTATGGTTCTTATTATGATTGTCTAATATCAAGAATTCATAAGTCACATCTATCAGTACATCACCCTCCTTACTAATCAAATATATCAATTCTCAGTACAGTAATTTCTTCATCTCCCACATATTAATCAAAACAAGCTCATTTTTCGGATTTTTCACTTTTTAAGGTTTTCTGGTGAGGCATTTTACACATTTTAGGTATTTTCTGTTGAAGCATATACTCCCCCTAAAATACTAAAACATAAAATCTTTTTGTCTTTTAGGATTTTAACAAAGGAATACAGAAAATAACTACAGACCAGCATGCAAACATGAAAGAAATCATGCAAAGAAATGCAGACAGCAAGCAAAAAATATGCAATACAGATTAAAAACTAAAAGCTATATGTCATGCATCCTACATGCAAAGTCTAAAAGTTTGATTAACCCTCACAATCAACATCCGAAATTACTTTGTCTCGATCAACAATGCCATTCATCTCTAGTAGTAGCAAGAACCTAGGTTTATCAAATGCCTTAGTAAAAAGGTCAGCCCTCTGGTCCTTAGTACCTATTCTCTTAACCTCAATAATCTTTTTCTCATGGCAATCCCTAAGAAAGTGATATTTAACACCTATATGTTTTGTCTTAGAATGTTGCATAGGATTCTTAGTAATTGCTATGGCAGCAGTATTATCAATATAAAGAGGAGAGAAAGAGATTTTTAGCCCGTAATCGCGAAGTTGTTGTTGAATCCAAATAACTTGCGAACAGCAACTTGCAGCAGCAATGTATTCAGCTTCACACGTGGAAAGTGCGTGATGTGTACGATCGAGACCTTTATTTATGAACGGATTTGAGTTGTTTTGTTACACGAATTGATTTATTGTATATGTGGTATTTTATAGATTTTAGGTTGATTTCACACATATATATAGGCAACTAGTCCTATCCGTGTAGTTTAGTTTGTTGGTAAATCTGATTCGTTCCACAGGGAGATGGAGTGTTTAATGGTTTTTTTAATAGTCTTTGATGTCAAACTTAATTAAAGAGGGTTTTGGATTAGGCAATTTATAGTAACAGTAAAAGAAGATAACTTAAACTAAATTACTAAATGAAATTACAAGATTACAAAAATTAACTTAAAAAGGGAATCTAATTGAAATTATACTAATTATGATGCGACAATTATATTACTAGATGGTAATTAGTAAAATAGTAATTTTTAATAAAACTATATGTTTAGAATTTTGTTTTAAGTAATTATTATATAAACTTATTTAAATTAACTAAATGACATTTTTAATAAAACTAATACAAATTAAAAGGAAATTAATTAATTAACTAATTATAAACTAGTTATAATTTATAAACTTATAATAATTAATACTAATTTTAAGATTAAAACATTTATTAAGGTATTTTATAATAAGTAAAACTAATTAACTTAATTAAAATAACTAATAACCTAAATATATATAATTAAATAATTAAAACCCTAAATTTAACCTACGATGTACTGTAGCCGCGTTTAATTCCTACACGATTCGTGTGCTGATACACGATTCGTGTAAGAGTAAAAAGATGTGACAGATAACTGTTACGAAGACTAGATGTTTTTATGTATTTTTTTTTATATTAAAACGATAATTCGTAAATAATAAATATAAAACTTTTATAAGAAATATAAATAAGATAAATGGGAGTGTTCACTTAATTGTGTCACCCCTAGGTCCATGGATTGTTTTAAGTTTTACGCCCTATTAAAATGTTCTAGTATCAAACTTTACATTTTTCTCTCGAATAAATATAAGGTTACAACTTAACTAAATAAAATCTAATTTTCATTGGATTCTTTTTAGAAAGCTACTATTCCCTAAGTATTTAAATTGAGACCTAGCCTAGTTTTGACCTTCGCCAATACCCAAATTATAACGGTTTCCCTTTTTATAATTTCACCTTCATATAATTTATTGATATCACCCAAACCACCGAAGTTTATTTCTAAATTGGTGTCAATAACTTATCCATAAATTCGTCTAGATCATTTTTAATGTTGAAGCTCAATTTATGTAAATAAAAACAACTTTCGTTATTTAAATTTAATAAATTAAGTGGCAAGGGTTAAATACCTAATTACATAAAAATGGTTCTTTTAACTAGGCTCAATATTAAAAATACTAAAGTTACATTTTAACTTTTACTAATGGTAACAATCCATTTCACTAGGGGCTCGACATTTAAGCAAACACTAGGGAAATTTAGCTATCCATTACACTAAGGTAGACATAAAAATATAGATATGCAAACATAATAACAACGCTATTTATAACAGAGTAAACTTACTAAAATATCTTCACTTGCATTAACTTCAAACGGTAGAAAAATTATAATAATAACACCCCTTTCACGCGTACAATAACACCCTTTATCACGAACAATACACCCTTAATATTACAACTATTTTTAACCTTGAACTAATAGAGTAATAAAAATTACAGAATAATAACTTGCGTATAATAATTGTATCAAAATATGTGTGTAATATGTTCTCTCTCTCTCCTCAACTCTCTGCACATACTCCGTATTTAACATGTAATAGTAGTGAGTAGTTGAGTCAAAAGCTTGTCCATTTGCTGCACCACTTTGAAAAGAAGTAATTTAAAACTCCAAAAGTAGCCGCCCCTTAGCTGATGAATGATTAAATTCGGCCTAACATTACACGATTCGTGTAGACTTACACTATTCGTGTAAGAGTAAATATTCTACACGATTCGTGTAGATATACACGATTCGTGTAAGAGTAATCAGCAATTTTCTTCATTTTTCTTTTTCAGTTGTTCTTTGTTGATCCCGTATTGACGTGTACTGATTTGGCACTTCTTATTTGAACTCTTTTCTTCTTTTATCTTGTACTTTAATTCGGATAAACGTTTCTTGATATAAATTTGGTTACAACTATCGTTTTATCGTCGTTTCTTCTAACTTCACTCTTTTGTCGTTTTTCTCGTGAAATGCGCATTGAATGTCTTTGTAGATGATAAAAACCTATGAAATATAAGTGATATTGCGTCGAATAATATGTATGTTTAGAGCAATATCAAAATACCCCACACTAGAACGTTGCTTGTCCTCAAGCAATTACATCTTTTAACAGAGTTAGAACATTATATATCTTTCTTATCGAACATTTAGATCACACAACACACACTACACGAAATGAAACACACACTATATGAAATATATTACACAACACAGTATTTATTGGATCACACGCACACCACACGAAACGAAATTCTGACAACAGAAACAAACATGAAACTCGTGATTAGGGTTTTAAAAATTTGGATCCTTAGGGAAAATTGGACCTTGTGAAAACGTTTTATGATTTTATAAAATGTCAGGCTAGTTTTTACACTAGACACGTTTTCCGGTTTTAACCTCAAATTCCGGTTGAGGGTAACTGAAAACCGAAGTCTCAGTCGGCGATTAGCAAGCTATTCGCCCCCATGATTGTAGTATCATGGAACTTGAAGCCGAATGTCCAAAAAATGGTTTTACACAAATATAATTCATAAAATAGCATAAGTTTTAGAACAAAATTATATCGTGTCCAAATATCATCGGTGAACCATGAGTTTGCACACCTCAATTTGTTATGGCATATGTATGTTGACCACGGTCAAACATAGATGCAGTTGATCTTTACGGAGATCATCCATCTGGGGATTAGATTCATTAGTCTTAAAAGCTAATTTGCATTGTGCCCCCCCATTGTACGGGACATATCCTTCTCATGGTTAGGATAAGTCTGACCACCAAAAACCCTGTTTGATGCTGAGGTTAGGTGGATTTCCAGCCGATTTTAGGGATGACTTTTCAAGATTTTTCGTCAACCTACAGCTGTTCTGGACTACATCTTCTAACATAAGTTAGCAAGTGTGTCAATTCGGAAGACTTTACTTCCTTACGGGATGGATTTGATTCATCCTCTATTACTCGTGATAATGGAATATTCAGGTTTATACATTCTGTAGCAATGATATCTGCAATAAACTTCAAAGAAACATGTGATAAATGGTTCTCAATATAAGGATTTATAAATTCTTGTTATAAATGGTTTTCTTTTATAAGTTTTAAACAAATAAACTTATGTATTTTTAATGTACGGAGACAACAATTTCGGTTTTTACACCTGATCTTTAATTGCTCGTAGTTACCTTAAAAATTGATTAGATACATTTGTTTAAAAAATTTCAAATTTTCATAAAAACCAATAACTTATTAGTTCTCGAGAATTTATATATTCCCACCCCACACTTAAGATTATGTAATGCCCTCATTACATAAAATCAGATAATAATGTATAAATTTGAGAGGACAAAAAGTGTAGAGTATTTGGAACTTCCTTTGTTAACCGATTTGGATTTTCAAATTGCTTTTCCTATGATTATATCCATCTTTTGTATCACAATGCATATTGGTGTTTCGTATCCTCTAATTGCATTTTCGTCTGTACCTGTCAAAACCATGTTAAAAACACACAAAATATGGGGTTGTACTTCAATCATACAAAACAATATTACCCCACACTTATTTCTTACTAATATACAATAAAACATTAGAAGTATAAAAAATATCAATACACACCATTCAATTATGTTATTACAAACTAAAAAAAAAAAATTAAAACAATAGAACTAGTCAAATGGGCTCCAAAATGGTCCTCCTCGTTCGCCCTCCTCCTGTTGCTGTCGCTGCCGTTGCTCGTTTAGGCGTTGTTCCTCGTAGAAACGCCTATATGCATCCTGACTCGCGGCTATTGCGGCGTTATGGTCATAGGGTGGAGGTAGAGGGTCATCGGGTGATTGCCATGGGGGATATGATGGAAAGGCCGAGGGTGCGTAAGCTTGCGGGTTAGACGCGTATAGATATGCCTGTTGGTGCGCCCACTCTAATTGATTTCCCATTCCCCTCTGATCATATCGGATGTTGGACAGCATATTATATTGATCTAGCTGGGTATGCCTAATGTCCCCTAATTGCCGAGATAAAGCAGTGTACTGATCTTCTGATCTCGCTCCCCAGTTTTGATATGAATTACGTACATCTAAACTCAATGCGTTAAACGAGTTTTGGAGCATATCGAAATCAGAAGTACCTGTATGAGACGAGCTAGCCTGATCTGTCTCTCGTCGTCTCCTCCTGGCTTCTCTCTCGGGTTCGTCATCCTCTTGCATCGGTTCTTGAGGCGCAACTTCCTGTGTCCTTAAACTAATCACCCCAGCCCTCACCCGTATAGCTTTAGCTGTCCTATACACATCCAATCCTAAGGTACGAACCTGTTGATTTATCGGTTGGATTGGAGGTGCGAAGTCGTTCGGGTTGATATCGAACCAGGATGCCAAACATGTGATATAGTGACCCCCCGATATGTCACTGTCTCCTCGAGCACCCTTTCCTACATTGGCCAAAAAGTAGGCCACTCCATAGGGTATACTAATATTAGTTTCCCTATCTCTAATAACATCCAAATACCAAAGGTCGACATAATTAATCCTATCTGTAGTAAGGAATGCCCTTTGGTTAATCGTGTTCGCTATAAATTTATGAATTAATCGATAGCGAATATCTTGGATCTTAAGGTATGATTCTCGGCCTGCTGTATATGAATTTCTTCCGGAAAAAGATCGCCAGACGCTGACAGAATCATAATCTCCTGAATACCTAGCTCCTGTAAATATAAATTCCCAAAAACCTGGAGCAATCATATCATCACCCTCATAAATCCCTAAGGCCATAGTTAAGTCGCCTAGGGACATTACTCTATCAACCCCACCCAGTCGGAATTGTAGGAAACTAGTATCTTGGACACTTGCGGGGCTTTTATCCATCCTAACAGTAGAGTAAAATTCTAAACACAAATCCCTATATACAGGAGCAGTCAAACCAAACAATCTCTCCCAGTCATTAAAATACCTAAT
Source organism: Rutidosis leptorrhynchoides (assembly GCF_046630445.1). Taxonomy (NCBI): domain Eukaryota; kingdom Viridiplantae; phylum Streptophyta; class Magnoliopsida; order Asterales; family Asteraceae; genus Rutidosis; species Rutidosis leptorrhynchoides. The sequence goes on along the minus strand of NC_092336.1, from coordinate 206,452,434 downwards.
TACCCCAAATTCATCCGTGTAGCTTTGGGTTAAAATATTCCTTATCTGTGTATCTAAATTAACTGGGTGACCTAAGGGAGTCCAATCAACAACGCAAACTTGATTGATTGTTCGATTTACCAGAGTAAGTAAATCCTTAACTTTTTGTACCCTTTGGCTTATTTCAATAGGGAAATGTAGAATCGGGTGTAGTTGCAACATTTGTTGTTCCATTTCGGGCGTAACTTCCTCTTGTTGGTTAACTGCCCTCATTCTAATTGGTCCCTGCATAATATTTTAAAAACAAGGAAATCATCCCAATAGGATGTGTAAATGTTAGCAAAGATTTTAACTTCAACAAACAACTTGTTTTCAACACCACCTTAATCAATTTAATTCAACAAACTTGGGATATTTAGTTCTATTATCCAAAACAAAGCAAAAACAAACCAAAAATCACAAATCAAAAATCAAGTTTCATATAAAAAGTCTAATTCACAAGTGAAAACACGCAATTTTTCTAAGCATATCTACTTCAATTCAATCACATTGCGTATATCTCAGCTTCTAAATCATCCTTAACATCATTCAAACGCATACTTGATTCATGAAAGTATCAAAAGTTAACAATTTTAGGCTAAAATTAAAAATCACACAATCAAGCAATCAAAATCATGTTCACAAGTTCTATATACTAACAAAATACTCAAAAACAACTAATTATAACCAAATTAACACACTTTAGTTTCAATTTCTCAATTTTCCCCAATTTGGTATAAACCCTAATTTGCAAACACCAATTAAACATCATTTTCTTATGCTAATCGGGTTTATCATATTACTAACAACATAGATATAACAATAATCAAGAAAAAAAATCAACACAAACATGCACAAAATTCGGATTATAACTATAAAGAAAAATAATGAAAAACTTGAAGAACACTAATTAAAATGGGTTAAAAATCCTTACCACTCTTGGCATGATGAAAGATTGAAGAATTAGAGGAGATTGGAGGTGTTAATTTATGTATTTGGTGCGATTTTGAGGATTTTGGGGTGTGTGGTTCGTTGCAGCAAAAAAATTTGGAAGGGAAAGAGTGTGTAACCCAGCCCCTGCCCCGTCTGATATGTGCAGCTGCTTTTGGCCTTACACGAATCGTGTAGGGGTACACGAATCGTGTAAGGCTTAATTTCTGCTGTATTTTTTTTTTTTTTTTTTTTTAACTTATAATCAATTAAGTTTTAAAATATCTTTTATAGATTTATATTTGTAACGGAAATTCGGTTTTTACACCTGTTCTTTATCCGTTTATAAATCTTAAAAATAAATTTATAAAATTTAATTTATTAATAGTTAAAGTTTTTAATATTTTTCGAAAACAAATTTAAAATAAAATAAAAACACTCTATTTTTGTGTTAAAAATATTAACATTTTTAATTTTAGAACAAGTTCATAAAAAAATTAAAATTACATAATGTAAAATACACTCTATTTTTTATTTAACTTAAAATCAATTGAATTCAAAATATCTTTTATAAATTTATATTTGTAACGGAAATTCGGTTTTTACACCTGATCTTAATCCGTTTATAAATTTTTAATTTCAATTTATAAAATTCAATTAATTAAAAGTTTAAAGTTTTTATAATTTTATCAAAAATAAATAAAATAAAAACAAGTACATGAAAAATAAAAATTAAATAAATAAAAATTCACTCTATTTTTGTTATATACCCTTAAATCAACTAATTTTCAAACTTAAAACTTTGTTTCCTATCGTCTAGGTAGAGATTAATTTCGGTTGTCAAACCTATCATTATCCACGACAAAGATTTACAAGTTATATATTTTTACGGTTATTGATAAAAGAGTATATTTTTGCAATCTACTATAGACTTTTAGAATTTAACAAATATTCTGTACAATTTTTGAAAAATAAAAATTCAGTTGTGACACCTAACATTTTTATTTTCAAAGAAACAAGTTAAACTCAAGGCGTTTCACCTCAATTTAGTAGAAAGGATTTTTTTTTTTTTTATTTTGTTTTCGTGATTTACTATTTAAATGATATCTTAAAAATTTAACAATTAATTTCGTGCAATTTGAACAACAATAATTCAGTTTTAACACTTTAACATTATCGTTTTCAATGAAAACAGGTTAAATTCAAGTTTAATCAATTTTAAATAGTAGACCTTTTTATAAAACTCACTGTAAACAAATATAAACCAAAATACACACAAAATAAAAAAAAAATAAAATAAAATATGCACACACATACAATCGACGAGAAAAAGAATTAGATAGTGAACCCACGTTGACTCGCTTCGTAGTCGAGTCGCGAAATTTCGCTTCCCATTGCCTCGTAGGCATAACCTCGTGGGTTTAAGAGGTTTTCTTCTAAACATTTGAAAGGCCCTTCTCGGCATAAAGTTACGTACTCGAAATTAGAGTCCGTTTGGTTCTTTGGGCAATCTCCTGAGTGAGCTGGTTTTCCACATTTTTCACATTTACCCAATTGACGTGCCCGACGCCTTTTAGCGCATTTTGATTTGCCTTTTCCATAATTTTTCTCATTATAATCTTGTCTTTCTCCTTTTCTCATCGCATCGCATCTTTTCTTAATATCTAACACCACATCTCTTGGTAAAATCTTATCGCATATTAAAATGAAGTGGTTGTAGATATATTGACCTCGCATCTTAAAAATAAACAATAAAAACAAACCAAAAGAAATTAAAAAGGTAGAATGGAGGGAGAAGACTAGTTCTTTAGGGTCTGCTAGGGAAAGACCAATCTAACCCCACTCTTAAAGATAAGAATAAAAATCGAGAATGGAGTTTAAAACCTTAGAGTTACCCTGAATTTATTTGTCCTTAGGGTAGAAGGTGGTTTCGTCTCTTTCCGTAGTATTGATTTCTTCAAAGTATAACTTGAGTCTGTGTCCGTTCACTTTGAAAGTTCCGCCGTCTTTACCATACAACTCTGCATATCCAGATGGAAAAACCTGTTTTATTATATATGGCCCATTCCATCGGGATCTAAGTTTACCAGGTGAAAACTTAAAACGTGATTGGAATACCAATACTTTATCCCCTTGCTCAAATTCTTTCTTTTTTAATCGTGCATCGTGCCATACTTTAGTTTTTTCTTTATATGTTTTAGAATTTTCGTAGGCTTGTAATCTTAATTCATCTAGTTCGTTAAGTTGTGATAACCTATTTTCTCCGGCTTGTACAAGGTCGGTATTACATTCTCTCATAGCCCAGTACGCCTTGTGTTCAACTTCAACAGGTAGATGACACGCTTTACCGTATACAAGTCTAAATGGTGTGGTACCTATTGGTGTTTTATACGCAGTCCTAAAAGCCCACAACGCGTCATCTAACTTGCGTTGCCAGATTTTAGGGTTGTTATTAACCGTCTTCTCAAGTATGCGTTTTAAGGCACGGTTCGTGTTCTCCACTTGACCACTTGTTTGCGGGTGGTACGGAGTAGAGAAACGATGAGTTACGCCATACTTCTTCAACACCTTTTCAAGAAGGTTGTTGGTAAAATGTGTTCCTCGGTCGGATATGAGTGCTTTTGGGATTCCAAAGCGTGAGAAGAGATTTTTCAAGAAGTTTACCACCACCCTAGCATCATTTGTAGGCAAAGCTTTTGCTTCAGCCCACTTGGATACATAGTCAACGGCTACTAGTATGTACTTGCACTTATGTGAACTTGGAAAGGGTCCCATGAAATCGATTCCCCAAATGTCAAAGATTTCACAAACTTGGATGCCGGTTTGAGGCATCTCATCCTTTTTCGTGATGTTACCCGTTCGTTGGCATGCGTTACAAGTCCGAACGAAATCATGGGCATCTTTAAAGATCGTGGGCCAATAAAAGCCTGATTCAAGGATTTTTCTTGCAGTGTGGTTTGGTCCGAAATGACCGCCGGTTGGCCCTTGATGGCAATGCTCAAGAATTTGTTGAGCTTCTTGTCCGTACACACAACGGCGAATTATTTGATCCGCACCAACACGAAATAGGTCTGGGTATTCCCAGAAATAAGATTTTAAATCCGCAAAAAATTTCTTCTTTTGCTGATAAGTAAGTCCTTTTTGTAGTATGCCTGAAGCAAGATAGTTTGCAAAATGGGCAAACCATGGGATTTCAGATTCTTTTTCAACCCTCATTAGAGATTCGTCAGGAAATGTATCCTTGATGATTGTATCATCAAGTTTATCTAATTCGGGGTTTTCAAGTCGGGATAAATGATCGGCAGCTAGATTCTCAGCTCCTTTCTTGTCACGTATCTCAATGTCAAATTCTTGAAGTAAAAGAACCCAACGTATGAGACGATGTTTTGCATCTAGTTTCGAGAATAAATACCTAAGTGCCGAATGGTCCGTGTAAACAATGGTCTTGGACAACACCAAATATGACCGAAATTTATCAAATGCATAAACAACCGCTAGGAGTTCTTTTTCCGTGGTGGTATAATTAATTTGGGCTCCCGTTAGAGTTTTACTTGCATAATAAATCGGAAGAAAATGATTATCGGGACGTTGTCCTAAAACAGCACCTAAAGCATAGTCGCTTGCGTCGCACATTAGCTCAAATGGCATACTCCAATCTGGAGATACCATAATGGGAGCTTGTGTGAGTTTTGACTTAAGAATCGAGAATGCATTCTCGCAATTAGTGTCAAAGCCAAATGGAGCATCCTTTTCAAGAAGCTTCGTCAATGGGCGGGCGATTTTAGAAAAATCTTTGATAAATCGCCTATAGAATCCTGCGTGACCAAGAAAGCTTCTAATTGCTTTAACATTTGATGGTTTAGGTAGCTTAGAGATAACTTCAATTTTAGCTTTATCTACCTCTATTCCCGCACGAGATATTTTGTGACCAAGTACAATGCCCTCCTTCACCATGAAGTGGCATTTTTCCCAATTTAGGACCAAGTTTGCTTTCTCACATCGGATAAGCATACGTTCTAGATTGAAAAGACACGATTCAAAGGAGTCTCCAAACACGGAAAAGTCATCCATGAAGACTTCCATACAATCCTCTACCATATCATCAAAGATTGCCATCATGCACCTTTGAAAGGTTCCGGGTGCATTGCATAAACCAAACGGCATGCGGTGATAGGCAAAGGTACCGAAAGGACAAGTGAATGTGGTCTTTTCTTGGTCGTTGGGATCAATTGGAATTTGGAAGTAACCGGAGAAACCATCTAAAAAGCAATAATATTCTTTTCCCGCTAATCGTTCAAGCATTTGATCAATAAAAGGTAACGGGAAATGATCCTTTCTAGTGGCATCATTTAGACGTCTGTAATCAATACAGACTCTCCAGCCGGTAACTGTTCTAGTTGGGACGAGTTCGTCCTTTTCATTTAATATAACGGTTGTACCCCCCTTTTTGGGTACTACTTGTACTGGACTAACCCATGGACTATCGGAGATGGGGTAGATTAACCAGGCGTCAAGAAGCTTGACGACCTCCTTTTTAACAACCTCTTTCATGTTGGGATTTAGCCTGCGTTGTCTTTGTACTACGGGTTTGTAGTCATTCTCAAGGAGAATTTTATGTGTACAATAAGACGGGTTTATTCCCGGAATGTCGGTTGTTTTCCAGGCTATAGCCTTTTTATGGGTTTTTAATACAGAAATTAGCTTATCCTTCTCATTATCTGAAAGATGTGAAGCAATAATTACTGGTAATTTAGATGTACCTTCGAGATAAGCATACTCCAAGTGTTTGGGTAGCTCTTTAAGCTCTAGTACGGGTGGTTCTTCTAAGGAATTTTTTATACGAAATCTATCTTCATTTTTGATTTCCTCAAACGATTCCTCTTCCATGGGAATTTCTTCTATTATGGTCTCGTCATCCGTGACCACCTTCATTAACTCATCAAAATCTTTATCAATATTGAAGTATTCATTCTCACTTACCGGGGTTATCCCCGGGATATCAATTTCAAGTAGCTCCTTCAATTCATTCTCGACACAAAGATCTATAACATCAATTTGAAAACAAGAGTCATCGGTAGAAGTGGGTCTTTTCATGGCTTTGTCAATGTGACAAATTATTCTCTCGTTTCCCACACCTAGACTTAATTGTTCTTTTTGGACATTGATGATAGCATCTGCAGTATTTAGGAAAGGACGTCCTAAAATGATAGGAACTTTTGTGTCCTCTTGCATTTCTAGAATAACAAAGTCGACGGGAAAGATGAGTGAGCCAACTTTTACAAGTATATCCTCGGCTATACCTATTGGAGTATCAAATGATTGGTTTGCTAATCGAATACCCATTCGGGTTGGTTTTAAGTCTCCTAAGTTAAGTTTTAAATATAACGAGTAAGGCATTAAGTTAACACTTGCACCTAGGTCGGCTAGTGCATCGTACACTACCGAATCACCCATCATACATGGTATGATAAAACTACCAGGGTCTCCTAATTTTGGAGGTACATTTTGTTTCTTTAAGATGGCCGAACATTCCTCATGGAGGAATGTGGCAGAAACGTCGTGGTATTTACCCTTCGAGGATATGAGATCCTTTAAAAACTTCCCGTAATTGGGCATATCCCTAAGAACCTCCGCGAGTGGCATGTTAATGCTAATTTGCTTAATCATGTCCGCAAATTTCTCATACCGCCTTGCGAGTCTGTCTTTCTTTAATGCTTTCGGGTAAGGAATAGGTTCCTTATTCGCCTTTACTGGTGGTACTTCACTTTTCTTTGGCATGACCTCAGGTGGATCATCTTTCTCTTGTTCTTTGTTATCTTGCTCATTTTCATCAACCGGTGTTTGTAAAATAGAAGGAGATAAAGGAACTTCCGGGGATTTTGTAGTCTCCGGTTTAGTAGTTAAACCACTTCTAGTAGTTATAGCATTTACATGCTCGTTCCTTGTTTGGGGGTTGTTGGGATTTACTTGAGTATTTGAGGGGAGAGTACCTGGTGGTCTCTCTGATAGTAACTGTGAGATCCTTCCAACATCTCTTTCTAAGTTTTGTATTGTAGCTTGTTGATTTCGGATTTGCTGAGTTTGGAGCTCTGCATTTTGCTCGTGCTTAACCATAAAATCTCTTAAGAGATCTTCTAAACCAGATTTCCTCTCAGGTTGAGGTTGCATAATTGCTAATGGTTGTGGTTGATTGAATGCTAGTGGTTGTGTGTGTTGGAAATTATTTTGATAATTTCGTTGAGGTTGATTTCGGTTATTATAACCTGGTGGCGGATTTCTTTGATTTTGATTTGGGAAATTCCGGTTATTTTGGTAACCTGGATTTCCTCCTTGATAGTTATTATTATTTGATCCTGAAGGTCCTCCTACTTGATAGCTGTTTATAGGAGGATATTTTCGGTTGTTTGCTTCTATAGCTGGAAAATCACTGAAGTTCATTTCACCTTTTCGTAAGTATCCTAAGAAATTTGCTTGTTCTTCCATTGTACTTTGATCACAATCTCTAGTAAGATGGGGACCTTGGCACAGTTCACATCCTACTCTGATAGCATGCATTTCCTTGGTTACTTTCTCGATTTGCCTTGCTTGATTTGCTATTTGAACTTTTAAAGAAGCAATTTCATCATTACTTTCAATACTAGCAACATTTGATGATCTAGAAAATTCTATTTCTTGATGCCAGTTATGAGAATGGGACGCTAAATCAGCAATGATTGTATGAGCGTCTTCAGGTGTTTTCTTCATGATCGAACCTCCGGCTGCAACATCTATATCTTTTCTAGTTGTCACATTGACTCCTTTATAGAATATTTGGACCTTTTGGAATGTATTCAACCCGTGTTGAGGACATATTCGAAGCATTTTATTGAATCGGGTCCAAGCTTCATAAAGAGTTTCATTAGGCTTTTGTTTAAAGTGATTTATGTCACTTTGTAATTTTGCTGCTTTTGAAGCAGGAAAGAATTCTGACAAAAATTTATCCATCATATCATTCCAGTTTTCAATATAACCTTCTGGTAATGAGTCTAGCCAATCCCTTGCATCATCTTTTAATGACCATGGAAAGATTTTTAAACATGCAACTTCATCGGTGACATCTTTGATTTTGAATAGTTTGCAAATGCTTACAAACTTACGAAGATGCTCGTTAGCATCCTCGTTTGGGGCTCCACCGAATTGACATGTATTAGTTACCATGTGTAAAAATTGACCTTTTATTTCAAAGCCATCAGTCATCGGGGGTTGGATGATTGCGTGGCCTTGACCTTTTCTTGTGGCCTTCATTAATGCTTCCATCATTTGATTTGTATCAGCCATTTCTTCTTCTTCTTTAATAATCGGCTCTATGATTGGTTGAATTATTGGTTCAGAGTCGGATTCTAAGAAAAGTGACTCTAAATTTTTAGCAAGAGTATCTACTTCTTGAGCTCTTAAGCGTTCGTGGAGTTTTCTTTCGGGTTCAGGATGTGAAGGTGTTAATTCAGCGTTGGAGGAACGTAAGTTCATACATTAATTTCTTTTATGAAATCACAACACTGAAGGTTTATCTAGGGTTACCTATTTGTTTCTCCTTTTTTTAGTATTTTTCGGTGTTTTAAAATTACTAGTACTTCCTATTTCTTTTTGTTGTTTTTGTCCTTTATTAATTCTTTGAGATTCCGGATTTAAGTTTAACGAGTTTAGGATTGAACGGATCATACAATTTGGGAAATTGTACAAAGAACTAAAGGATTTATTCAAAAATTTTGAACTTTCTTGGAAATGAATTTCCTCAAGAGGATCGAATAACATAAAAACAATGATAAAAACCTTTAAACAAACAGATTATCCTTCTGATTTTGCCCACGTTTTGAATAGCCAAAAGATGCAGCAGAGGGGCAGGATCCTTCTATTGACCAATAAAATTGGTGATCCAACAACCCGGTCCACGTACAAATCCAACTACTACTACGAATCAGAAAAATTATCTATTTATTTAACTGCCAACTCCCCGGCAGCGGCGCCAAAAAGTTGATGTGTACGATCGAGACCTTTATTTATGAACGGATTTGAGTTGTTTTGTTACACGAATTGATTTATTGTATATGTGGTATTTTATAGATTTTAGGTTGATTTCACACATATATATAGGCAACTAGTCCTATCCGTGTAGTTTAGTTTGTTGGTAAATCCGATTCGTTCCACAGGGAGATGGAGTGTTTAATGGTTTTTTTAATAGTCTTTGATGTCAAACTTAATTAAAGAGGGTTTTGGATTAGGCAATTTATAGTAACAGTAAAAGAAGATAACTTAAACTAAATTACTAAATGAAATTACAAGATTACAAAAATTAACTTAAAAAGGGAATCTAATTGAAATTATACTAATTATGATGCGACAATTATATTACTAGATGGTAATTAGTAAAATAGTAATTTTTAATAAAACTATATGTTTAGAATTTTGTTTTAAGTAATTATTATATAAACTTATTTAAATTAACTAAATGACATTTTTAATAAAACTAATACAAATTAAAAGGAAATTAATTAATTAACTAATTATAAACTAGTTATAATTTATAAACTTATAATAATTAATACTAATTTTAAGATTAAAACATTTATTAAGGTATTTTATAATAAGTAAAACTAATTAACTTAATTAAAATAACTAATAACCTAAATATATATAATTAAATAATTAAAACCCTAAATTTAACCTACGATGTACTGTAGCCGCGTTTAATTCCTACACGATTCGTGTGCTGATACACGATTCGTGTAAGAGTAAAAAGATGTGACAGATAACTGTTACGAAGACTAGATGTTTTTATGTATTTTTTTTTATATTAAAACGATAATTCGTAAATAATAAATATAAAACTTTTATAAGAAATATAAATAAGATAAATGGGAGTGTTCACTTAATTGTGTCACCCCTAGGTCCATGGATTGTTTTAAGTTTTACGCCCTATTAAAATGTTCTAGTATCAAACTTTACATTTTTCTCTCGAATAAATATAAGGTTACAACTTAACTAAATAAAATCTAATTTTCATTGGATTCTTTTTAGAAAGCTACTATTCCCTAAGTATTTAAATTGAGACCTAGCCTAGTTTTGACCTTCGCCAATACCCAAATTATAACGGTTTCCCTTTTTATAATTTCACCTTCATATAATTTATTGATATCACCCAAACCACCGAAGTTTATTTCTAAATTGGTGTCAATAACTTATCCATAAATTCGTCTAGATCATTTTTAATGTTGAAGCTCAATTTATGTAAATAAAAACAACTTTCGTTATTTAAATTTAATAAATTAAGTGGCAAGGGTTAAATACCTAATTACATAAAAATGGTTCTTTTAACTAGGCTCAATATTAAAAATACTAAAGTTACATTTTAACTTTTACTAATGGTAACAATCCATTTCACTAGGGGCTCGACATTTAAGCAAACACTAGGGAAATTTAGCTATCCATTACACTAAGGTAGACATAAAAATATAGATATGCAAACATAATAACAACGCTATTTATAACAGAGTAAACTTACTAAAATATCTTCACTTGCATTAACTTCAAACGGTAGAAAAATTATAATAATAACACCCCTTTCACGCGTACAATAACACCCTTTATCACGAACAATACACCCTTAATATTACAACTATTTTTAACCTTGAACTAATAGAGTAATAAAAATTACAGAATAATAACTTGCGTATAATAATTGTATCAAAATATGTGTGTAATATGTTCTCTCTCTCTCCTCAACTCTCTGCACATACTCCGTATTTAACATGTAATAGTAGTGAGTAGTTGAGTCAAAAGCTTGTCCATTTGCTGCACCACTTTGAAAAGAAGTAATTTAAAACTCCAAAAGTAGCCGCCCCTTAGCTGATGAATGATTAAATTCGGCCTAACATTACACGATTCGTGTAGACTTACACTATTCGTGTAAGAGTAAATATTCTACACGATTCGTGTAGATATACACGATTCGTGTAAGAGTAATCAGCAATTTTCTTCATTTTTCTTTTTCAGTTGTTCTTTGTTGATCCCGTATTGACGTGTACTGATTTGGCACTTCTTATTTGAACTCTTTTCTTCTTTTATCTTGTACTTTAATTCGGATAAACGTTTCTTGATATAAATTTGGTTACAACTATCGTTTTATCGTCGTTTCTTCTAACTTCACTCTTTTGTCGTTTTTCTCGTGAAATGCGCATTGAATGTCTTTGTAGATGATAAAAACCTATGAAATATAAGTGATATTGCGTCGAATAATATGTATGTTTAGAGCAATATCAGTGCGACTGCAGTTTGTTTCTTGCATTGCCAGGTCACCAGCCTTTCACCTTAGAATTGACATCCTCCTGATGTAGACTTGTTGTTGATTTTGCATCCTGCATAATCTGAATCACTGTATGCTACAAGATCAAACTTGTCTTCATTCGAATACCAGATGCCGAGATTTGGTGAATGTAACAGATAACAAAGAATTCTTTTGGCAGCAGTAAGATGAACTGTACTTGGATTAACTTGATAACGAGCACACAGACATGTAGCGAACATGATATCCGGCCTAGATGGAGTGAGATACATGAGCGATCTGATGATTGCTTAGTAGTAGGTAGGATCAACAGGTTCCCCTTCACAGTCTAACGAAATACCATGATTCATGGCTAGTGGGGTTGACACAGGACATTCTTGAGTCTTACCGAAACGTTCAATTATATCATTTACATACTTTGCTTGATGAAGAAAAATACCATTACTAGTCTGTTCAACTTGTAAACCAAGAAAGTAATGTAATAGACTCAATTTGCTCATTTCGAATTCGTCCTTCATCACCTTTTCGAATTCATCGACGAGTTCCTGCTTAGTAGAACTGAAAATAATGTCATCCACATAAATCTGGACCAAAATGATATCATCATCCTTAACCTTTGTGAACATAGTACAATCTACCGTGCCCATTTGATAACCTTTTTCAATTAGATAACTTGATAAGCGTCCATACCAAGCACGTGGTGCCTGATGTAAACCATATAAGGCCCTTCGTAAACGGTAAACTTTGTCAGGATGAAGATGATCTTCAAAACTCGGAGGTTGACTGACATATACTCTTTCATTAAGCTTACCATAAAGAAATGCGCTCTTAACATCCATCTGAAACACTTTAAACTTCATATATGAAGCAAAAGTCAAGAAAATACGAATAGCTTCCAATCTGGCAACAAGAGCAAAAACTTCATCGTAATCAAATTTAGGATCTTTCTGATAACCTTTAGCAACCAATATTGCTTTGTTACGGATAACATTGCCATCTTCGTCGAATTTGCACTTCCAAACCCATTTGAGATCAATTACTTTAGCACCATGCGGCTTAGTAACTAGCTTCCAAATATCTAGACAATGGAATTGCTGAATCTCTTCTTGCATTGCCATAACCTAATCAACATGCTTCAAGGCTTCCTTTTTTGTCTTTGGCTCTATTCTAGAAATATGACATGAGAACTCGAAATATGCAGCAGCGGCTGTCATATGAGTATCAACTTGACCATCAAACTGAACTTGTCTTCTTGTTCTAACACATGCATTTGGATCTCCAATGATATTCTCTCTAGGATGAGCAGCTGTAGTTCTGGGAACTGGTTGTGCGGGAACAGGTATCTCAGGTTGTAGATTCGTAGTATCACCAATATCTTCAGGATTATCAGAATTTTCACTTGAGATATCTGATCCACAGGTGTCGTACACTGGATCAACATCTTGATCTGAATCTTGAACTGGCTCATTGACTGTGGGTAATGGAGTTGAAGTTGGAGTAGGTGCAGGTACTTCTGATTCATTCTGCAAATCAAACAGCATCTGTAACTCAACTTCATTTTCTATTGGATCTGGTGCAAGATTGAATGAGTCAATCAGCTCATCATAGTTGTAAATCCAAGGATGAATTTTCTGAGCATTCTTCGTATGATTCCTTTGGACGTCAACTTCAGACCATTCTTCAACACATCTTGTCTCATTGTTGAAAACTCGCTTGTTAGGAGAACTATATCCTAGAAATACTCTAGTAACCGCTTTTGAATCAAACTTACTTCCTTGTTTTCTTTTCAAAATGGTACATGGTGCACCAAATGGTTCTAGATGCTTCAGAGATGGTTTTCTCCCATGCAGTAGCTCATAGCAGGTCTTACCCAGTCGTTTAACAATCAGAACTTGATTCATAGTGTAACACGCATTAGCAACAGCTTCACTCCAAAAATGAACAGGCAATGATGAATCTGCCAACATTGTTCTAGCTGTCTCGATCAAAACTCTATTCTTTCTTTTAGCAACACCATTCATCTGAGGAGCATATGCAGAACTGAACTGCATATTAATGCCTTTTTCAATACAGAAACCTGCAAGATACTGATTCTTGAATTATGTACCATTGTCGCAATGAATCTTTCTTACCTTAAGATTAAAGCCTGTTTCTAATCGATTGATTAACACTTTCAAGTTTTCAAACGTATCAGACTTTTCTTTCAAAAACATTACCCAAGAGAATCTTGAATAATCATCAGTTACCACCAGACAATACTTACTACCATCAATGCTCACAAAATGAATTGGACTGAAAAGATCCATATGAAGCATTTTAAGCGGAGCGGAGATTGGATTATACTTCACCAGCTTATGAGCTTTCTTACTCTGCTTACCCTTCTTACACGGAACACATGTTCCTAGAATATGAAAAGATTGAAGATCAACACCCTCTACATGATTGTTGTGGACAAGGTGATTCATTTTCCGAAAACTTAGATGACCCATGCGTTTGTGCCAAGTGATAGAATCTTGTTCAGTCACTTTAGAAACAAAAGCTTGATGATGTTCAGCTGTTGAAATAGCAACATTCATATCTAGCATGTATAAATCAGCTTGTCTAGGAGCCTTCATCAATATCATTTTAGGAGGAATCACAAACTCTGGTTTCAGAATGTAGCTGAATTCGTCATCAAATGCTACTTTGAAAGTTTTATCACAGATTTGTGAAACCGACAACAAATTGTTTGCAAGCTCTTGACAGTAATTCACTTTGTCGAAACTAACTTTCTCATTCTTCAGTAAACTTTGAGCTGAAATGTGACCTCCTTTATCTCCGGCAGATGCAACATAACCTCCCTTAATTGGGTGTACTTCCGAAAGAAGAGATAGCTGTTCAGTCATATGTCTCGAAGCGCCGCTATCCACTATCCAGGTGTTGTTTGCAGGTACCCTGGTTCCCTGCATATCACATTAAGAAAATTAATTGATAATGGAAACCTACGCCCTGACGGCAGTAGTTTGTCCATTAACACCCATAGCTTGAAACTCCATCCATTTCCCATTTAAGTCAGGTGGAATCTCATTGTTGGAAACCATAAACTTAGACATTTTAGAAGAAGCAACATCGCTATTCTGGTTTTTCACATTCTGCTCATTTTCAGAGCGATTCACTCGTGGTTTGTTGCGGGAAAAGTATTTCCGACGACTAACTTTTTGCGAAGGTGATCGTGCCTTAGGTTCAAAAGACTTACCACGATCACTTGATTCGGCAAGTCTTGCCTCGCTATCCTTCTTAGGAACTTTCATCTTCACAGGGGAAATTGACCTATTGAAGTTCTTTCTCTTATAGTCTCCATAGACAATATTTGTCGTATGTCTTCTAGAGCGAACTTCATCACGAACAGGTGAACCTGTTCTGTGAGTATGAGGTGATCGGTGATAATCATATGTGAGGTCAATCTTACGTCTTTGTGTTCTATACCTTGTAGGACAGTTAGCAGCAATGTGTCCAAACACACCACAACTAAAACATTGTCGAAATTCTCTATATCCTCTAGATTGATATTGATTATTAGAGTTAGAGGAAGGGGGATCTTGTGTTTTTGCAGACACAGGAGAAACGTTTGATCTCTTTCTAGGAACAAATTTAGATACAGGTTTAGGTGTAACCGGTGGAACCACTCTATTAGCAAACTTTGGATTTTTCATAATCCGAATTGGCTCATCAGGTGTTATCACCTTCCTTTTCTCAAAATTATCTCCTAGACCAGTTTTCTTATCTTCCTCATGATCTAAAGATCCTTTAGTGGTATCATCAGAAGGTGCATTCTCAGTTGAGCTACACTTTTTGTTCTTCTCAACATAGTCCTCATAACTAGGTGGAATACAGTCTTCTGGTCGTCCATCAACAACATTTGCATTAACAAATTTGTTCTGAAATGGTGGAGCTGCGCTCTTTAATCCAATACCCTTTCCCTTGGTGCCATTTAATTCCACCATTAATGCATTCCATTGTGACGTACTTGCCCAACATATCATCTTAATTGACATAGCTTCTAAATCAGCTTTAACACATTCATTTTCTTTCTTCAATTCGTTTATTGTGTCAACACGTTTAACTAAAGCTTGATTTATATCAAAGTTATAACATTTCAGATCGTGAAGTTGTTTTTTATAAACTTTGATTTTCTTTTTCAACTCATTTTCAACCTTAGTGGTCACATGGTCAGCATGCCATTTTTCTTTCATTTCCGCATATGCCTTAGTTAAATTATCTATTGTTACCTTAGATTCAGCACATTTAACACATTCAACAACAGTAGATGGATCAGAAGATACCTGTTGAGCATTATTTGATGAGGAAGTCTCAGCCATAAATGCAAAGAAATCTGTCTTCTTCCTATCATCGAGCTCATCTTCTGATTTTGACGAGTCTGTAAGAAACTCTGAAGTATCAGCATCTTTTCCCAAATGAATCTGCTCAAGTTTATCCCATGTGTCCTTAGCTCTTGTCAAACATGAAACCTTTTCAAGATCACTAGCTGATAAGCACATCTTCAATAAGTCAACTGCTTGATTGTTCAATGCTTCAAAATCAGTTTGATCTATCCCAGTATAATCAGCTTTATCTTCAACCTCTGATTCTGATGTCTTGTCTGAATCATCAATTTCTGAATTTACACTCTCGAGATCTGAACCTTCACCCAAAAGAACTAACATCTCCAATTCAACAATAATCATTCTACCACATTCGTCTAATTCCTTATCAACATCAACCAATGTTTCTTCACTATGATCTACTTCTAGACTGTCTTCAAACACTGAGGTATCACCATACTTATCCTTCCAACTGTTGAAGTAGTAGTCCTCTGATGATGTTGGTGAGACACTTCCAGATTCAGGTGTACGAGGAACTGAATCACGTGCCTTTTTGAATTTGCTCACAACTTGTTTCTGAACCTTCTCTTTTCGAATGGTTCTTAACAATTCTTCAGCTCTTTCAGCACAAGCAGTCAGCTTCTCAATTAAACTCTTACCAGTAACACAATCTTCTTCTACTTCAGAAATCTTAGCCATGTTAGCCTTAGGTTGTTGATCAGCTATATTTAACTTCATAGACCAATCATCATCATCTCCATGAATGACAACCAAAGCTTTGTTCGGACTTTCAGCTGTTTCTGCTTCATTTACTTTATCAGTAATGTAGATCTCACGTTTAGTTTAATGACTCTGAGAAGTGTAATTCTGGTTTCTGAACGGATTACGATTGCCCTGCTTCTTATGTTTCGTACACTGTCTTGAAAAGTGACCTGATTCTCCACAATTGAAGCAAGTAACAGTGTTCATATCAAAACCCAGTTTTGTATCTTTGGTCAGACTGATCGGTTTTCCAGGTCGCTCTTCGTAATCTTTTGCTCGTCTCACAAGATTTGCCATACCCCACATAATATCCATCTTTTCTGCTTCATCTTTATCAAGTTGATGATAATCTTCGGTTGTTAGATGAATGTTACCCACACGACCATCAAGATAACTATCATAAGAGTTGACCAGGCTTGATAGCAAAGCTATATCTTCACTTATCTTTTCTTTTGTAACAACCCAACCCGTAATCCTTACGATAAAATTTTTTTTATGCTACACAATTACACGCCAATTAAATATGTAACCCATTTCACGAGTTCTATTTAAAACGCACAACAATTAATTGTTTACAATAGGCACGAGGGCCACGAATAAAGTTTAGTACAAGTTTCACCCATTACAAATGATAGTTTATAAACCAAACGACGTTCCGAGCATGGTTTGGGACTAAACTATCTAAAACTAGGCCAACTTCCAAAAGCTCCAACATAACAACAACAAGGAACACCTAGTGCCCAACGACCCCCTTGCCCTTGCCCGCGCCTGCATCTAAAAAGATAAACAACGAGAGGGGTAAGAAAAGCTTAGTGAATGCAATAATTATACACATACATATATAACCTACTTACATGCAATCACATACACAATTACCTCATACACGCTAGCAATTTAAAAGACATACCAACACAAGGCATGACGCTAAATCTCCAAGACCACAAGCTAGCACAACGATAACATATATAACTCGAATATTGTGAAAACACCACGTAACAAACACATAACCATGGTTAACCAATAGTACAAGGAATGGTACTTCGAGTTTCCCATTGGTGTTCCCAACAATCGTTAGCGTACAACGAATTATAACACTAACCCCGGAGTGGTATCAATCGCCCGAACTTTAAACCCACCCGTCACGTGTAATGTGGTATCGAACACCCGAACTTTAAACCCACGCTACACGCCCGCACACATACATGACATGGCATTGAACGCCCGAACTTAAATCCATATCATATATTGACCCGATGTGGTATCGACCGCCCGAACTTAAACCCACATCGAATATCGTACAAGTAAATACATTATATACACATATGGATAATCATTCCACTCACCTCAAGATTCTTGTGGAAGCTAACCGAGCTTGCAAGCCTTCAATGTAACATACCTATTACATTATGCATTTATTAACATACAATCTAGTTGTATTAAATGCCAACTTCTATCCCTTGAGCATTTAATGACCCTATTGCATTAAATGACTCACTACACCAAAACCGCCCATTAATGACCATTCCTTGTCATAAATCACTAAAAGCTAGTGATTAGGGTCTATTAACATCAACTAACATAAACTTTGTGTATTTCATA
Source organism: Rutidosis leptorrhynchoides (assembly GCF_046630445.1). NCBI lineage: Eukaryota > Viridiplantae > Streptophyta > Magnoliopsida > Asterales > Asteraceae > Rutidosis > Rutidosis leptorrhynchoides. The sequence continues at coordinate 206,434,446 of NC_092336.1, read as the reverse complement.
CCCATTTACCCAATTAGTTCAACTTTGACTCATATGACCCATTTTGACACTTACACATTCAAACTTTGTCAAACATGACCTATTCACAATCTCAACAATATTTAACAAGTGTATTTAATGCTTACAACACCATTAACACTTACAAACCCCATTTCATTAGACCAAACCCTAGGTTATGGTAATTAGGGTTTCCTTTCAACAATCTAACCCAAAAACCACCCATTTAACCCTCAAATGGGTCACACGAGTTCCATATGAACCAAACCCTAGCTTAAACTAAGTGAAACTCAAAACTTAGAGTTAGAACTTACCAAGACTATGAACATGTAGCTAGAGATACGATGAACAACTTTAATTCTTGCTCCTAGGGTTGATTCACAACTCTTCACCTTCAAATCTCAAAATTAAACTTAGTGGGTTTTATGTTTTGGGAGAAATATGTGGAAGAAAATGGAAAAGAAAATGAGAAATGGAGAACAAGTGGTTGAGATTAAAGGCTCCAATATGATCTATACGCGAAAAGACCAAATTGCCCCTAAACCCTATTTAATTTGAGTGGAATTCGGAGTCTGAACTGCATATGTGCCGCGGCGCGGCTCGTTTGTCGCGGCGCGACATAAAGAAGGAAAAACCACCCTTCTTAACTCAAGTTCTGATCTGGATTTGCTTTGATTGTCGCGTCGCGGCCCCATTCCTCGCGGCGCGACATTGGCCTGTTCCTGGTCACTTCGACAACAAATCATAAAACAAAGGTTCAAACACAAGAACAACAACTTTCACCCTTCCTATGCACGTCTAGACCTCGACCTTAAGTCTCACACGACTCGACGCCAAACACGACACATTCATATACGCGTACACGCACGCATTTGAATATACCTATTTATATACACACATATACATATATGCACTTACACCAAACTAACACTTTAGTTCATTTAATCACATGACGAGTAAGTTATAAGCGTACTATTGATTAAGTACGTACCTTTAGACGCGCACGGGAAAACGGGGTGTTACAACTCTCCCCCACTTAAATCGGAGCACGTCCTCGCGATCCAAGCCGCATGACACGAGGAAAGATAAACCAACACAAATTCTTCGGGCTCCCAAGTAAACTCAGAACCTTTACTACGACGCCATTGGACCTTAAAGGTCCTCACCTCTTTGTTACGCAACATTTTTACCTTCTCATCGAGTATAGCAATCGGCTCTTCAACATATTCTAACTTGCTGTTTAGCTCAATTTCGTCTAAAGGCATCCATGAAGAATCATCCGCAAGACACTTTCGGAGATGGGAAACATGAAATGTATTTTGGATCCCCGTAAGTTCTTCGGGTAATTCCAAATGATACGCGACTTCACCAACACGAGCTAAAACTTTAAACGGCCCAATAAACCGAGGAGCTAACTTTCCTCGTTTCCGAAACCGAATAATACCCTTCCATGGCAAAACCTTGAGCATCACCATATCACCTTCTTGGAATTCGATCAAACGTCTACGCTTATCGGCGTAAGATTTTTGCCTATCTTGCGCCTTTTTCAAATGTTCCCGAATCATAACGATTTTATCATTTGTCTCCAATACCAAGTCGGAGCTCCCGACTTTCCTTTATCCCACTTCGCCCCAACAAATCGGGGTTCGACACCTTCTACCATACAACATCTCATAAGGTGACATTCCAATACTAGAGTGAAAACTATTATTGTACGAGAATTTCACCAAAGGTAAATGTTCATCCCAACTACCACCGAAGTCAATGATACACGCACGTAACATATCCTCCAATGTTTGATTCGTACGTTCGGTTTGACCGTCCGTTTGAGGATGGTACACCGTACTCATATTTACCCTCGTACCCATATCTTCATAAAATTTCTTCCAAAATCGAGAAGTAAAACGCGTGTCCCGATCCGAAACGATAGAAGCGGGAACGCCATGTCTCGATATCACCTCTTTAATGAACATCTTCGCGAGTGCCTCCGACGAAATTGCTTCTTTAATAGGAAGAAACAACGCACTCTTCGTCAATCTATCGACAATCACCTAAATAGTGTCAAATTGGGTTCTTGCCGTTTTCGGCAACTTGGTAATAAAGACCATGGTAATATGCTCCCACTTCCACATCGGAATTTCTAGCGGTTGCAACTTACCATACGGCTTTTGGTGTTCGGCTTTAACTTGCAAACACGTGACGCATTGCTCGACATACTTAACAACGTCGCGTTTCATGCCTGGCCAACAATAATCTTTCTTCAAATCATGGTACATCTTCGTCGCACCCGGATGTATGGAATACTTAGACTTGTGCGCCTCATCAAGAAGCACCTTTCGGAAATCACCCATCTTAGGCACCCACACTCTTTCTTGAAAAGACAATAAACCACGCGAACCCATCGTAATGAATTCCGATTGCCCCACAATTCGTTCCGCATGCTTGTTGTGAACGTAAGCCTCTATTTGAATCACACCAAGTTTTTCAAGAAAATCGTTAGTAATAATCATACGTAACAATCCCAATTGTAACGCCGGGTGGTGACTCTTTCGACTTAACGCATCCGCAACCACATTCGCCTTGCCCGGATGATAAAGTATCTCACAATCATAATCCTTCACCACATCCATCCATCTACGTTGACGATAATTCAAATCCAGTTGATCAAAAGATGTTTCAAACTCTTGTGATCCGAATAAATCGTACACTTGACACCATACAAGTAATGACGCCAAATTTTCAAAGCATGAACCACCGCTGCTAACTCGAGATCATGAGTCGGGTATCTCTTTTCATGTTCCTTTAATTGGCGAGAGGCGTAAGCGATGACTTTACCTCGTTGCATTAGAACACACCCGAGCCCATTCAAAGAAGCATCACAATAAACCGTCATATCATCTACACCTTCCGGCAATACTAAGACCGGAGCTTGACACAATTTCTCTTTCAACAATTGAAAAGCGATTTCTTGCTCGTTCTCCCAATTGAATCTCGTACTCTTCCTTGTCAACTTAGTTAATGGAGAAGCAATCTTTGAAATTCTTGGATAAACCAACGATAATAACCGGCCAATCCAATAAAACTTCGGATTTTCGTAGGCGTAGTCGGTTGTCCCCAACTCTTCACCGTCTCTATCTTTCCCGAATCTACTTGAATGCCATTCTCGTTCACAATATGGCCAAGGAATTGAACCTCCCTTAGCCAAAATTCACATTTTGAGAACTTAGCATACAACTTCTCCTTTCGCAACGTCTTCAACACACTACGCAAATGGTGTTCATGTTCCTTCATACTCCTCGAATAGACAAGTATGTCGTCGATGAACACAATTACCGAGTTGTCCAACATAGGTTGGCACACTCGGTTCATAAGATCCATGAATGCCGCCGGCACATTCGTAAGACCAAAAGGCATCATCACAAACTCAAAATGCCCGTAACGCGTTCGAAAGGCTGTTTTCTCAATATCTTCCTCACGGACCCGCATTTGATGATAGCCGGATTGTAGGTCAATTTTTGAGAAATACGTCGCACCTTGGAGTTGGTCAAACAAATCGTCAATCCTAGGTAATGGATAACGATTCTTGATCGTCACTTTATTCAACTCCCGATAATCAATGCACATACGCATACTTCCATCCTTCTTTTCACGAATAAAACCGGAGCACCCCATGGCGAAGCACTCGGTCGAATAAAACCCTTCTCAAGTAACTCTTGAATTTGATTCAACAATTCTTGCATTTCCATCGGTGCTAAACGATAAGGAGTTTTAGCAATGAGAGTAGCTCCCGGAACCAACTCAATGCGAAATTCGACTTGTCTTTCCGCCGGAACACCCGATAACTCATCCGGAAAAACATCTTCAAACTCACTCACCACCAGAATTTCACGAATGGGTGGTGGCTCGTCACGAGTATCAACAACATGAGCAAGGAAAGCCATGCCACCGGTAACAACGAGACGACGTGCCAGTGCAAAAGTGCATTGATGTCAAAGCTAAGGGATACGAAATAGTTTATATTTTACTAGGAAAAACTATTAAATATGCTACAATTTTACACAAGATATTTATTTATTTATAGAATGGATCTACTTAAACCTTGCTACAACACTTATAGGCAGTGTACCTAATCGTACAGTAGTGTAGTCTTTAGTAAGTCCGGTTCGTTCCACAGGGAATCTTTTTTAAGCAAAGCTCAACGCTATATTAGTTTACTTTTATAAAAATATAAATATATATATATATATATATATAAGTAATATTATTATTATAAAGGGGGGTTTTTACCGTTTAATGACCGGTTTGTCGATTTTAAAACTTTAGTCGCAGTTAAAACCAAATGTAAAATATTAAGACTTAAATTAAAGCGTAAAGTAAATAACGATAATGAAATTGCGAATAATAAAAGTGCGATAAAATGAACTTGCGATAATTAAAAAGTACGATAATTAAAAGTGCAATTAAATACAATAACAATAAATAAAAATGCGATAATTAGAAGTGCAATTAAATATAAAATAAAGGAAATTAAATATGAAATAAAAGAATTATGCTTATTTAAACTTCCGTAATCATGATGTTTGACGTGTTGATTTTAGTTTTATGCCCATGGGTTAATTGTCCTTTGTCCTGGATTATTTAATATGTCCGTCTGGTTTTTGTCCATAACAGTCCATCAGTCATAAATATAAAGTGCGAGTGTCCTCGTCAAATTATCCTTATACCCGAAGTTAAATATTCCAACTAATTGGGGACTTAAACTGTAACAAGATTTTAATACTTTGTTTAATAATTACACCAGGATGTCGACTGAGTGTAACCCAAGGTTTTAATATTTTGTTATCAATTATACTAAGTGTCCTTTGTACATAATTTCACCCCTGTTTTAATTATTCTAGTGGCTATTAATCCATTCCCGTGTCCGGTTAAATGAACGATTATTCGTACATATAAATACCCCGCCCATCGTGTCCGATTGAGTGTATATGGTAATTTATAGGGACGCCTAATTGTAAATCTTTATATTAACATTAACAAATTTAGTTAAACAAATATAAAGCCCATTAATAGCTCATAGTCTAATTTCCACAAGTGTCGTTCTTTTGTCCAAACCCCAATTATGGTACAAAGCCCAATTACCCAATTTTAGTAATTAGCCCAACATCATGATTACTTCGTTTTAAATAAGCATAATAATAACTTAGCTACGAGACATTAATATAAAAAGGTTGAACATAACTTACAATGATTAAAAATAGCGTAGCGTTACACGGACAGAATTTCGACTTACACCCTTACAATATTCGCTAACATACCCTTATTATTAGAATTATAATTAAAATTAAAATTAAAATATAAATTATAAATATAAATATATCGTATGAATGAGGAGAAAAAAAATGATGAAAATGATCAGATTTCGGTTTACTTTATAGGGAGTTTCAAAACTGGGGGCTCCGCGACTCGCGGCCATTTTGGCCTTCAAACTCCGCGAGTCGCGGAGAATGAAATTACAGCTCAGTCCCTTGGAGTCTTTCTCTGCCGACGGTTTTTATTTATAAATATAATATATATATAATTAATATAATTAATTATATATTATATTATATTTATATACATAGTTAACTTGTAATTTTTAGTCCGTTGCGTCGAGCGTTAAGAGTTGACTCTGGTCCCGGTTCCGGATTTTCGAACGTCCTTGCGTACAATTTAATATCTTGTACTTTGCGTTTTGAATCTTGTACTCTTGTAATTTCGAGACGTTTCTTATCAATAATTGGAACCTTTTTGATTGTCTTTTGTACTTTTGAGCTTTTTGGTCGTTTGCGTCTTCAATTCGTCAAATCTGTCTTTTGTCTTCACCTTTTATTATTTAAACGAATATCACTTGTAAATAGAACAATTGCAACTAAAAGCTTGTCTTTCTTGAGGAATAATGCTATGAAATATATGTTCGTTTTTAGCATTATCAAATATTCCCACACTTGAGCGTTGCTTGTCCTCAAGCAATATCGTCTTGAAATACAAGAATCACTTCTTTATTCTTTACACTTTGTACATCAGTGATTTCTATACGGTGATATAAACAATGGTAGTAACGATATGGTTTACAGTCCCACATGACTATAAAAATTTAGATCCATTAAGGAAATTGGATCTTTATGAAAACATTTGATCTTTTGAAATTAAATCTAGTTTTTACCCTAGATAAGTTTTACGGAATAACCCTTTACCGGTGTTTGCAAAATATTTTTGTGGGTTTGGTGGGTTTCAGATTTGAAAATTTTAGCTCAAAACTTATGGTTTTGTGTCACCCACTTGCTAACCTTGTATTTGGAAAGCAACACGTCCAGTTTACTTGTCCCGTATATTACCTTTCGGTAAACTACCATCCGGTTGTAAAGGAAAGCGTTTGAACAAGCAACTGTTAAGGCAATGTCCCCTGACATGCTTTTAATTATGGTCTATAACGTGTCGGACGCAATTACTATCCTTGGTAGGAGCAATAGTAAAGCTCACCCTTATAATTTTTCGATCTGGCACAAGGTCCTGTCTTTGACCATGCTATGCAACCACCGTTCTTACGGTTGACACCCGATTTAGTTCAGGTGACCTAATGAATTCCAGGTGAATTCCTAGGATTTTACGTTCAATGGTAATGAACGCATTGAAAATAGGGTTTTCAGAAAACAAATCGGTTTGTAATTTTGATCAAAATATTTTCTCGTTCAAGCTCGAGTTTAGATATCATTGAATTCCATGAGTTTGTAATTCTCAATCTTTAAGGTCAATCTCTAGGATTGAATAATATCAGTCTTAAAAGCTGATTTTTAATCTTTAAGGAGATTATCCTTTCTGGGGATCTGATTCATTAGTCTTATCCAGCTAATTTGCATGGCGCCCCCCCATTGTACGAGATAAATCCTTCTCATGGTTAGGATAAATCTGACCACTTGGCGACCCTGTTTAATGCTAAGGTCCGTGGATTTCCTGCTGATTTTAGTGATGACTTTTCTAGATTTTTCGTCAACCTACAGCTGGTCTGGACGACAACTTCATGACCTAAATCAAGAAGCGCGTTTCTTTTTTGGAAGACTTTACTTCCTTTTAATGATGGAATTGATTCATCGTGTAGATCCATCTCTTCTTTTCTTTCATCGGGTAAAACAGTTTAGTTTAGTCCAAAGCAAAAGTATTTTCAGTTATTTGTTACAGATATATGTGACATATGTTTAAGATAACTTGGTAAATTTTCCCACACTTGGCTTTTATTTTCCTTTTTATTGTCCTCTATTCCATTTTAAATGAATTTTAACATTTTGGTTTGTTTCTCAATTTATGTCCTTTCCGAGGTAACAATAATTTCGGTGTTAAAACCTAGTTTTATCGTTCATAAATATGTATAAACATGATTTTGAGTTCATTTAATTGAAAATTTTGAAAATTTTTACTAGAATTGGGTAGTCAGTATATAAGACTAGGGCTGTTCTTTATTATCAGAGAGCACTAGATTCTAATGCAACTACTGCTTTACTAGTATTTTTAATGGTAACCAAGTGTATAAAGTAAAAAATTTTAAAATCCGAAAGAATTTAACCCCTTCCCACACTTAAGATCTTGCAATGCCCTCATTTGCAAGAAATCAGTAATTATTTAAATTATTGAGGGTGATTTGTGTGAAAATGATTAAATTTTTACCAAAGTTTCCAAATATATTGGCGTTTGTTTGCTGAATGATAAATGGTGCACATCATTTGTTCATTCCGTCTTGTTGTTATTTCACATATATTTTGCATCTTGTCGTCAAAATTAGTTGCTTTTGCTGAACTTAATGCCAGTCTTTGAAAATGCGTTGTTTTACCCTGTTGTGTACATAAGATAAACTGCAAACATATATACATATTTTTGAAGTTTGGTATATTACCCCACATTCAAAAATTATTAAAATCTAAGAATAAAAGTTAGATAATTATAAAAATGATTACAATATTAACAAAAGTATTAAACGTATCAATAATTACAAATTAAAAAAAAAATAAGTATACTAGGGATGATACTGGTACCAATAGGGGTTCCAGGCATAACCATAGGTGCTATAGAATGCTTCGGCAGGGTCATACGTAGGATACGGTGGCTGCATCTCTATAGACCAGGGAGGGAAGATGGGTTTCGGTGTAGGAATATAGTTTCTACCTATATGTTGGCAATGAGCTATGATTTGGTTCTGATGAACGTGCGAATCTTCAAATGCTCTTTGTCTAGCATTTTCGTATTCCTGAGAAGCTATAAACCTTTGCATTTCTTGCATCTCATTCCCCCCTCCTACATTACCTTGCTGTTGGTTTCTCTCCACCTGTGGATGTCTACCATGGTATCGTACTGCGGCGTTATTTCGCCTCTTCAAAACTTTCGCACCATGGTATACATTTAAACCTATAGTATCGCGGGGTTCTGGTTCTTCTACTAATAATCCCCCCCGACTTATATCCACACCGAGATATTCACCAATCTAAGTAATAAAAATACCACCTCCTATTATGCTATGCGGTCGCATCCCCCGAACCATAGCTGATAAATAATAACCCACACAATATGGTATACTTACAGCGCTTTGTGGGTCTCGAATACACATATGGTAAAACAAATCTTGTTCATTTACCTTTTCCTTGTTTTTACCCCTTTGTGTAATCGAATTAGCTAAAAACCTATGAATCACTCTTAATTCGGCTCTATCTATATCCAAATAAGAGTAATTTCCCCCTTTGAAACGGTGATGGCCTGTCATTTGACTCCACACACCGTGTGTATCAAAATTTTCATCTATCTTTCTACCGTTTAGTATCAATCCTCTACAATCGGCAGACGCTAACTCCTCAGGCGTATATATACGTAAAGCCTGAGCCATGTCCAGTAAAGACATGTGGCGCATCGAACCGCCTAACAAAAATCTAATAAAAGAACGATCGGTTAAACTAGCTACCCGATCATTCAACTCTATACTACATAACAATTCTTCACACCATACTTTATATACAGGTCTACGCATGGTGAATAAACGTACCCAGTCATTAAAAGTAGAATTACCATACCTCTGTACAAGTAATTCCCTAATTGGCCCGGCCAATTCTACAGCTTCTAAGGGTCCCCATTCTATGACCCTCGGTACCTCAACAACCTTAGAATGAAGAGTATGCAAACCCCTTTGATATTTTGGATAATCTATCCAAAGTCTGTCAAATCTCAGGTTCGGGTGCAACTCTTCCAAGTGCATATCGGAAAAGGTCATGACTGGATGAGGTATATCCTGCTTGTAGTAGTTATCCACCTCCTGTTGTTCCGCATTCTCAGCAGGAGCATTGCGGGCTTGGGATGAAGATTCACCCCTTTCAGTCTGCAAAACACATCAAACACAAATTTTGTGCATACAAATATGCATTAGTGTCAGCAAAATCATCAATCAAAATAATTTCAATGACATTATCAATTTATATCAAACTTAAGCTCATTTTCACATTTTTATCAAATCTACACTTTTTCAAATAAGCATATACGAAAATGTTCGCCAAGTTCATAAGCATTCAACTCAAATAACATGTCAAAATAATCATTACTAGCAATTAAACAAGTCTCAAATGGCATTATCTTTCAAAAATCAAGTTCATGAATTTTAGACTTGAAAAAGTCCACTTTAATTCTCAAAATCATGTTTAGGCTCAAAGTTTGGATCATTTAACTACCTAGACATGTTACACTACTCAATTTAGCAACAATTCATGACAAAAATCGGCCATAACCTGTTTATATCAAAAAGCCCCAAATTTGCTCAAGAACACAAACCCTAGATTACTCAAAAATTGAAGTTTAAGGCTTCTAATCATGTTAAACAGTATCAATCTAGGTTATACAAGCATAATACATAAACAATTTAAGCCTAATTACACTAAAAAGCATCAAAATCAAATTGGGAAAAAAATTGCTCAAGAACACTAAATTTCGGATTAAATGGTGTTTAGGTGTAGAAATTTACCGTTTTTCTTGAGTAATTCCTAGATATCATCCTTCTCAACATGATTTTAGCAAAAGATTTGATGATTAACGGTTAAAAATTGTGATTTTGGGGTGTATTTTTCGGGTTTTTCGCGCAGGTTTTCGCAGTTTTTTTTTTCTGTGTTGGGACTGATCAGTTCGGGTGTTTATATTTTTTTTCTGATTTTTCGACCCCTCCGCGAGTCGCGGAGATTAAAGCTCCAAACTCCGCGAGTCGCGGAGTTTGGTATTTTTTTTTTTTATATATAATCTTTAACTTATTAAAACAATTAAGTAATTAATTTTAAAATTTTGTTTCCCTTGTTATTTAGGACGAGGTCGTTTCGGATCGATGTCCTAGTCCGTCCCTCGACAAAATTTTAAAATTTGTCTTTTTGTAGCGATTGTATTAAAAGCTAAGATTTTTGGGTTTTTTAATGTTTTTGGCATACTTTAAATCAATAAGATTAAAAATAATGATAATAAAAGTTCTCGTCCCTCCCGCGGGTAAAGCAATTTCGGTTCAAAGACCTAGTCTTCAACTTACGACGAATTTTAAAAATCATATTTTTAACTTAATGAGATAAAGTAAATTTTTGTTTTTAAATTTACACAACTTAAATATAAAATTCAAAATTAATATTAAAAATTTACACCAAACTTAAAATTTGAAATGCATTAAATTAAAAATTCATATTTTAAAAATTCACACCAAGCTTATATTAATTTTTCAAATATTTACAATTTTAAATATATTGTTTTTACAATGTTTACAATATTAATTTAAGATTTATATGTTAATTTTAAAAATATGGTAAAAAATCTTTTTGGCTTTTTATCCCACTTTAATCAATCAAATATTTTCAAAAATATGCGCCCCTCTTTTCGGTAAAGTAATTTCGGTTCCAAGACCTAATTTAACTCATGACGAATTTTTGAAATATTTTGTGTTGATTGATTAAAGATATTTATACCTTAAGAATAAACGTTAAATTTCGCAGTGATGTAATAAATTTTTGAATGATATCAATAATTTCGGTCGCCAAACCTAATTTTATTCAATACCAATTTAATACTTTTTAGCGAATAAATTAGCGTTTATTATCAAAAGGTTAAAAATAAAAATAAAAACTGTACAGACATACCTGTGAAATACATTTCTTAGTTATATGATCTATCCCATTCATAAGATAGTCGGTTTAATTGGTTTTCCATGGCTACATAGGCGTAACCTCGAGCATTCAGTGTCTTTTCTTCTAAACATATGAACGGTCCGTCTCTGCATAAAGTAACAAATTCGGTATTTGAATAGGTTTGATTATTTGAACATTTACCTCCATGTGACCATATTCCGCATTTGTGACATCTTTCTAGGTGTCGTGCTCTTCTTTTCGCTGCGGATTTTGATTTTCCTTTACCAAATTGTAACTTATTATCTTCGCATCTGGATTCTTTTCTAACTCCGTCCATTCTTTCTCTGATTACTGATACTAATTCACTCGGTAGTATGTCATTATTACGTTTAGTGATCAAAGCGTGTAGCATTAGACCATGGTTTAGTTCACAGGCAGTCTTCATTTCGTAAAAACCTAAAAAAAATAAAAATTCAGAATGGGGGGAGAAGACTAGTTCTTTAGGGTCTGCTAGGGAAAGACCATTCGGGTTCCATTTTCGAAAACTACACGAAAACAGACAATCTAACTCTAACAGAAATACATATTTTTCTTTTAAAGACTTGATTCTCCCCTTACTTAGTTAGCTGTGGTGTCGAAGTTGTGATTAACTTCGTTGTCGACTTCCATCGGACCATGTATGTAATGTTTAACTCTGTGACCATTAACTTTAAATTCAATCCCATTTGAATTTATTAATTCTATCGTTCCGTATGGGAAAACTCTTTTGACTATGAATGGTCCAGACCATCTTGATTTCAATTTTCCAGGAAATAGCTTGAATCGTGAATTGAAAAGAAGAACTCTGTCTCCTTCTTTAAATTCTTTTGAACTTTTGATTCTTTTATCATGCCATTTCTTCGTTCTTTCTTTATAGATTAACGAATTTTCGTATGCTTCATGTCTTAATTCTTCTATTTCATTTAGTTGACTTAATCGTAGACGTCCGGCTTCATGTAAATCAAGATTACATGTCTTCAAAGCCCAAAATGCTTTGTGTTCAATTTCTACTGGAAGATGACATGCTTTTCCATAAACAAGTCTAAAAGGTGTGGTTCCAATTGGAGTTTTGTATGTTGTTCTAAAAGCCCAGAGTGCATCCTCCAATTTAATGGACCATTCCTTTGGATTTGATCCTACGGTTTTCTCTAGAATACGTTTTAAAGCTCGGTTGGTATTTTCAACTTGTCCACTTGTTTGTGGATGATATGAGGTGGAGATTTTATGAGTTACTCCATATCTTTTAAGAACTTTCTCAAGTTGATTATTACAGAAATGAGTACCCCGATCACTTATTAAAGCTTTCGGTGTTCCAAACCTTGCAAAAAGACGTTTTAAAAAGTTGACTACAACTCGTGCATCGTTAGTTGGGAGAGCTTGTGCTTCCGCCCATTTAGATACATAATCAATGGCTACGAGTATATATAGATTATTATGAGATTTTGGAAATGGACCCATAAAGTCAATACCCCAAATGTCAAATACTTCACATACTTGGATGACATTTTGTGGCATTTCATCACGTTGACTTATTTTTCCGGCCCTTTGACATGCATCACAGGATTTGCAAAGAAGGTGTGCGTCTTTGTAAATTGTAGGCCAATAGAATCCAGCTTCATAAACTTTTCTTGCTGTTAGTTGAGGTCCATAATGCCCTCCTGTTGGTCCTGTGTGACAATGGTTTAATATTTTACTAGCTTCATCTCCAAATACACATCGGCGTATTATTCCATCGGGACAACTTTTAAACAGATGTGGATCTTCCCAAAAATAGTGTTTTATATCACTGAAGAATTTCTTTCGTCTTTGGTACGATAATCCTTTTTCAAGAAATCCACAAACCAAGTAGTTTGCATAGTCTGCAAACCATGGGATTTCTTTATAATCTATCTTCAATAGATATTCATCAGGAAAGTTGTCTTGTATGGCTGATTCATTTAGAACTTCTAATTCAGGATTTTCAAGACGAGAAAGATGATCAGCGGCGAGATTTTCTGCTCCTCTTTTATCTCGGATTTCAATATCAAACTCTTGTAAGAGTAAGATCCAACGGATTAATCTTGGTTTAGCATCTTGTTTTGAAAATAGGTATCTAAGAGCAGAATGGTCGGTATAGACCACCATTTTTGCTAGAACGAGATATGAACGAAATTTGTCAAAAGCAAAGACAATAGCAAGGAGTTCTTTTTCAGTAGTTGTGTAATTCGTCTGTGCTCCTTGTAATGTCTTACTAGCGTAATAAATAGGTTGAAATCGTTTTTCAATCCTTTGTCCTAAAACGGCTCCCATTGCAAAATCACTTGCATCGCACATTAGTTCAAATGGTAGATTCCAATTTGGTGTTATCATGATCGGCGCATTAGTGAGTTTTTCTTTAAGAATATTAAAAGATTTGATACACTCATCTGAAAAGATGAATGGAGCATCCTTCTCTAGGAGTTTATTCAAAGGAGTGGCAATTTTAGAAAAATCTTTTATAAAACATCGGTAAAAACCGGCATGCCCTAGAAAACTCCTAACTCCTCTAACATTTGTGGGATGTGGAAGTTTAGCAATTACATCTACTTTAGCTCTATCCACTTCAATTCCTTTCTTTGAAATTTTATGACCAAGAACGATGCCTTCTTTAACCATGAAATGGCATTTCTCCCAATTAAGTACTAGATTGGATTGTTCGCATCTAAGAAGCATTCGTTCCAGATTAACTAGACATGATTCAAATGTATCACCGAAGACTGAAAAGTCATCCATGAAAACTTCCATGCATTCTTCTATCATGTCGTGAAAAATCGCCATCATACACCTTTGAAAGGTTGCAGGGGCGTTGCAAAGTCCAAATGGCATGCGTTTGTAAGCAAAAGTACCATAGGGGCACGTGAATGTGGTTTTCTCTTGATCCTCGGGTGCTATTGGAATTTGAAAATATCCGGAAAATCCATATAGAAAACAATAGTAACTATTTCCGGCTAATCTTTCCAACATTTGATCCATGAAAGGTAAGGGAAAGTGATCTTTTCTGGTGGCGTCATTTAATTTTCTATAATCAATACACACACGCCATCCTGTTACAGTTCTAGTAGGAATAAGCTCATTTTTCTCATTTGTAATGACAGTCATGTCACCCTTCTTAGGCACGCATTGAACTGGGCTTACCCATGGACTATCAGAGATTGGATAAATTAGACCTGCGTCTAGCAGTTTAATAATCTCTTTCTTAACTACATCTTGCATATTAGGATTTAGTCTTCATTGGCGTTGCACATACGTTTTATGACCTTCTTCCATAAGGATTTTATGTGTGCAATATGAAGGACTTATTCCTTTAATATCATGAATCTTCCATGCAATGGCTGGTTTATGGGCTTTCAACACAGAAATGAGTTGTGATTTCTCATTTTCAGAAAGAGAAGACGATATTATTACAGGTAATTCAGATTCACCATGTAAATAAGCGTATTCCAAATGGTTTGGAAGTGGCTTTAACTCTAATTTCGGTGGTTCTTCTATCGATGATTTGTATCGATATCTGTCTTCTTCTTTTAGTATTTGAATTTCTTCTGTTGTTGGTTCATATCCATTAGCTATAAGTGTAGTTAACATTTCAGCTTCATCAATTGGTTCATTACCTTCTCCTAAAGAACATTCTCCTGTTCCTTGTAATTCTGGAAATTCTTCTAATAATTCTGCATGTGCATCTATAGTTTGAATATAATAACATGTATCATCTGCAGATTGTGGTTGTTGCATTGCTCTATCAAATGAAAAGGTAACACTCTCGTCCTCTATACTTAGGGTCAGTTTCTTACCGAACACGTCTATCATTGCTTTAGCCGTGTTTAAGAATGGTCTTCCTAATATGAGAGGAACTTGAGAATCTTCTTCCATGTCCAGAACAACAAAATCTACTGGAAATACTAAAGTACAAACTTTAACTAGCATGTTCTCCATTATCCCTCTAGGATATTTTATTGATCTATCGGCTAGTTGTATGCTTATTCTGGTTGGTTTCAATTCTCCAAGGTCTAGTTTAGTGTATAGTGAATACGGCATTAGATTTATACTAGCACCTAAGTCTGCCAATGCTTCTATTGAATTAAGACTACCCAGAAAACATGGAATTGTGAAACTTCCTGGATCAGATAGTTTTTCTGGTATCTTATTCAACAGCACTGCTGAACAATTAGCATTCATAGTAACAGCCGAGAGTTCTTCCATTTTCTTTCTATTTGAGATTAGATCTTTCAAGAATTTAGCATATCTAGGCATTCCTGAAATCACATCAATGAAAGGAAGATTTACATTTATCTGTTTAAACATATCCAAAAATTTGGATTGCTCGGCTTCAAGTTTTTCTTTCTTCATTTTACTCGGGTAAGGAAGTGGTGGTTGGTATGGTTTAACATAAGGTTTAGCCTTAGCTGTATTATCTTCATTAATCTTTTCAACTACCGGTTCTTTTTCCTTATCTTGATCAGGTTGTGGTTCTCGTGGAGTAGGAATAGCTTCATCAGAAGTTACAGGTATTTCAGGTAGTTTAAGCGTTGTACCACTTCTTGTGGTAATGGCTTTAGCTGTTTCATTTCGGGGGTTAGCATTTGTATCACTAGGTAGACTTCCCGGTTTTCTTTCACCTATTAATCTTGCTAGGTTACTTACTTCTTGTTCCAGATTTTGAATAGAAGCTTGTTGATTTCTAAATGCTTGAGCATTTTGTTCATTGGTTTGTTTCTGAGAGGTGAAAAACTGCGTTTGAGTTTCAACTAGCTTCGTCATCATATCTTCTAAATTCAGCTTTTTATCATCGGTTTGTTGTGGTGGTTTGTTTTGAAAATTAGGTCTTTGCTGATTGTAAGTATTATTGGATACTTGTTGATTGCTAGGACCTTGTTGGTTGTTGTATGGTATATTTCGGTTATAATTCTGGTTTTGATTGTAAATCGGTCTTGGCGGTTGATAATTATTCTGATAATTATTTCCAGGCCTTTGGTTTATGTATGAAATATTCTCTCTTTGTTCCATTGTTAATTCAATACTGAGACAATCTTTTGTCAAATGTGGTCCTCCACACTGCTCACAACTAATTCGTATTGAGTGAATATCCTTAGTCATCTTTTCCATTCGTCTTTCCACAACATCTATCTTTGCGGAAATGGAATCTAAGTCATGGCTAGAATCGGCTCTAGCTGCTTTAGATGATCTAATGATGTCTTTTTCTTGGTGCCACTCATGTGAGTGGGAAGCAGTATTATCAATAATTTTGTAAGCATCAGTTTCGGTTTTCTTCATAATAGAACCACCAGCTGCTATATCTATGTCTTTCCTTGTAGTGATGTCGCATCCTTGGTAGAATATTTGTACTATTTGACAGGTGTCTAAACCATGTTGCGGACATCCTCTTAACAACTTTCCATATCTTGTCCATGCCTCATATAGAGTTTCATTTGGTTTCTGTGTAAACGTAACAATTTCTGCTTGAAGTCTTACGGCTTTAGATGCAGGAAAGAATTGTTTAAGAAATTTGTCAACTAAAACGTCCCATGTATCGATCGCCCCTTCAGGTAACGATTCCAACCAATCTTTGGCTTCTCCCTTTAAAGTCCAGGGAAATAACATGAGATATATCTGTTCATCCTCCACTTCTCAGATTTTAAATAGTGTGCAGATTCTATTAAAGGTACGTAGATGTTCTTTTGGATCTTCCTTCGGCGCACCACTAAATTGGCATTGATTAGTCACCATGTGTAGAATTTGTCCTTTGATTTCATAATCTGGCGCATTAATGTCTGGATGAGTAATTGCGTGACCTTGGCCAGTGCGTTTAGCTCTCATTCGGTCTTCCATACTTAAAGGTTCCAGATTCTCCATAGTTGAATTTGTTGAATCGGAATCACTAGATGATTCTGATTTAATGGTTCGTTCCTCAACAATCTCTGTTTGAATGATTGGTGGCTCCGGAGGAAAGTTTAATGGTTCAGGATCTACGAACCGTTCCTGAATATTCTCTGGATTCTCAATTGTGAGGTTGGGTTCAAAAAATGGATTATCGGAAATTTGAACTGAAGTACTTGGTCGACTGGATGACGATTCTAAAGAAAAATCAACGGCGGTTATATTTGCTAAATGTCTTGATCTAGTTACAGGTGGTGAACGTACAAAAGGTGGTGAACGTCTTGCTCGGTGCATTCACTGAATATCCTATTAGTTTTAAAAAGGAAAGAAAAATTATAATAAGTTATCCAATTAATAGACTTTTCTGATTTTGCCCACGTTTCGAATAGCCAAAAGATGCAGCAGAGGGGCAGGATTCGTTTGGTCTCAATATAATTGAGGACTGTTTGGCTCCAATAACCCGGTCCACGTACAAATCCAACTATCACTACGAACCAGAAAATTTTGATGTCTATTAATTTAACCACTTAAAATAAATTTTCGTAATTTTAAGAAATTTAGATAAGAAGTAGAATAAAAATCTATGTCCTAAAACTAGAATAGCGAGAAATAAGAAAGAAAAAGAGTTCGTCGAAAAAGGTCGAAAAAGAAAAATGGTTGAAAAATAAAAGGTGACGGAAAAATAAAAGAAACTTATAAAACTTAAAAATACTTGACTAACCTAACCTTATTACTACAACTAACTTAAAATTATAATCGCAAATTGAAATTACTAATTGGAATGATAATTGATACATAGGTAAAAAGTCGTCTAAAAATATTAAAGCTTACAAGAAAAACTAAATCCCAAATGGAAATAACTTAAAAAGAAACTAAAACTTAAAAAGGCATCGCAAAATTCTAAAGCACCTAAATCTTAGTCTAAAGAAAAAGCACTTAAGGAATTCTACGGCAAAGCTTAAAAATCTAGGAGTAAAAATGACTATGGCAAAAACTAAGTTTAAAACTAAATATGAGCTAAAAATACAAAAGTTACGCTAAAGAGATTAAAAAGGGACAAAATATAAAAATATACAAAAAGTTGTAAAAATTACAATTTTTATAAAAATATTATTTTTATATTATTTATTTAATAAAACTACTAATTTTAAAATTTAATTAAACTAATTTAACTAAAATATAAATTAAATAAAACTTAAATTAAAAATAAACTTAATTATAATAATAATAATAATTAGGGTTAATAATAATAATAATAATTAATAATCCGTAATAAATGCTGAATTAGGGTTTTGTCGTCTGTCAGAAAATCTCCGCGAGTCGCGGTAATCAATGCAGCAAACCCCGCGAGTCGCGGGGTTCAGAAATTCAGATCTGAAACAGTTTAAAATTTACGCGTTTTTTTTTTATTAGTGTTGCGCTTCCGGCTTTTAAGAGAGATTCCCCGGCAGCGGCGCCAAAAATACTTGATGTCAAAGCTAAGGGATACGAAATAGTTTATATTTTACTAGGAAAAACTATTAAATATGCTACAATTTTACACAAGATATTTATTTATTTATAGAATGGATCTACTTAAACCTTGCTACAACACTTATAGGCAGTGTACCTAATCGTACAGTAGTGTAGTCTTTAGTAAGTCCGGTTCGTTCCACAGGGAATCTTTTTTAAGCAAAGCTCAACGCTATATTAGTTTACTTTTATAAAAATACAAATATATATATATAAGTAATATTATTATTATAAAGGGGGGTTTTTACCGTTTAATGACCGGTTTGTAGATTTTAAAACTTTAGTCGCAGTTAAAACCAAATGTAAAATATTAAGACTTAAATTAAAGCGTAAAGTAAATAACGATAATGAAATTGCGAATAATAAAAGTGCGATAAAATGAACTTGCGATAATTAAAAAGTACGATAATTAAAAGTGCAATTAAATACAATAACAATAAATAAAAATGCGATAATTAGAAGTGCAATTAAATATAAAATAAAGGAAATTAAATATGAAATAAAAGAATTATGCTTATTTAAACTTCCGTAATCATGATGTTTGAAGTGTTGATTTTAGTTTTATGCCCATGGGTTAATTGTCCTTTGTCCTGGATTATTTAATATGTCCGTCTGGTTTTTGTCCATAACAGTCCATCAGTCATAAATATAAAGTGCGAGTGTCCTCGTCAAATTATCCTTATACCCGAAGTTAAATATTCCAACTAATTGGGGACTTAAACTGTAACAAGATTTTAATACTTTGTTTAATAATTACACCAGGATGTCGACTGAGTGTAACCCAAGGTTTTAATATTTTGTTATCAATTATACTAAGTGTCCTTTGTACATAATTTCACCCCTGTTTTAATTATTCTAGTGGCTATTAATCCATTCCCGTGTCCGATTAAATGAACGATTATTCGTACATATAAATACCCCGCCCATCGTGTCCGATTGAGTGTATATGGTAATTTATAGGGACGCCTAATTGTAAATCTTTATATTAACATTAACAAACTATCATTTAGTTAAACAAATATAAAGCCCATTAATAGCTCATAGTCTAATTTCCACAAGTGTCATTCTTTTGTCCAAACCCCAATTATGGTACAAAGCCCAATTACCCAATTTTAGTAATTAGCCCAACATCATGATTACTTCGTTTTAAATAAGCATAATAATAACTTAGCTACGAGACATTAATATAAAAAGGTTGAACATAACTTACAATGATTAAAAATAGCGTAGCGTTACACGGACAGAATTTCGACTTACACCCTTACAATATTCGCTAACATACCCTTATTATTAGAATTATAATTAAAATTAAAATTAAAATATAAATTATAAATATAAATATATCGTATGAATGAGGAGAAAAAAGATGATGAAAATGATCAGATTTCGGTTTGCTTTATAGGGAGTTTCAAAACTGGGGGCTCCGCGACTCGCGGCCATTTTGGCCTTCAAACTCCGCGAGTCGCGGAGAATGAAATTACAGCTCAGTCCCTTGGAGTCTTTCTCTGCCGACGGTTTTTATTTATAAATATAATATATATATAATTAATATAATTAATTATATATTATATTATATTTATATACATAGTTAACTTGTAATTTTTAGTCCGTTGCGTCGAGCGTTAAGAGTTGACTCTGGTCCCGGTTCCGGATTTTCGAACGTCCTTGTGTACAATTTAATATCTTGTACTTTGCGTTTTGAATCTTGTACTCTTCTAATTTCGAGACGTTTCTTATCAATAATTGGAACCTTTTTGATTGTCTTTTGTACTTTTGAGCTTTTTGGTCGTTTGCGTCTTCAATTCGTCGAATCTGTCTTTTGTCTTCACCTTTTATTATTTAAACGAATATCACTTGTAAATAGAACAATTGCAACTAAAAGCTTGTCTTTCTTGAGGAATAATGCTATGAAATATATGTTCGTTTTTAGCATTATCATGCATATCGGTACAAGTCTTCCACGTCTATCACCATGAATAATTAACTCTCCCCCACTTAGGGTCTTCACACGAATAGATTTTTCATGGCACCCAATATGGCTCTATTATGATCGAGCCAATCCATACCAACCACGATATCAAAATCACCCAACGTCATCGGAATGAGATCAATATTAAAGTTCTCGAAACCAAACACGACATTACAATTCTTACACACATCAACCACTAGCACCGTCTTGCCATTCGCTATTTCAACTTCTACCGGACGACTTAACTTAGCTAACGGTTTATTAAGTTTAGACACAAATTTTGGAGACACAAACGATAAATTTGCACCGCTATCAAATAGAATCCTTGCCGGATTAGAGTTAACCATGAAAGTACTTGAAACGACTTCATTGGATTGCTTGGCTTCGTCATTGGTCATCAAATAATTACGTCCCCTAGCCGACCCCTCCGCCTTCTCCATTCTCTTAACTTGGTCATTTCGGAGTTCGGGGCACTCTGACTTCCGGTGCCCTTCTTTTTGATAATTAAAACACGTGATTGTATTAGTAGGCGGTTTTGGACAGTCACGAGAGTAGTGACCCTTTTGCCCACAATTGAAACATGTGACCATGTGACCACTAGAAGCACCCCTCTTCACGCTACCGACACTTTCGTTTGCTCCCTTACTCTTCTTGTTCAAAAAACTAGAAGTTTCAAACTTTATTTTACTTGGCGCATAACTAACCGGACTCGGAGCTTGCGCTTCAAACCCCTTTGCCACTGCCAAAAGCTTAGCGAAAGTTTCAACATGACCGATACTAATTTTACCCTTTAAATCATCTCTAAGGGTTGCATGAAAGTCTTCCATTAGCATTTGATCATTTCTCGCATACTCGGGACAAAAACGTGCCTTAGCGAGAAAGTTGGTTTTAAGAGTGTTTAGGTCCATAGACCCTTGACGCATGTTCCTTAACTCGTTGCGCAATTTGGATAGATCCGCTTGCGTACGATATTCAAGGAAAAACTCCTTCTTGAAATCCGCCCAAGATAACCCCACAAAAGCCGCATCACCCACCATATCAATCTTGCCATCGAGCCAATCTTTAGCATGGCCCCTTAACAAACTAGTAGCAAGCCTTGTTTTCTTTTGTGGAGGGCACTCGGTCGTGCAAAAACAACCTTTAACATCGGAAATCCAAGCCGCACTCTTCATGGGGTCGGGATCCCCGTGAAAGTGAGGAGGCTTAGTCGCCAAGAAGTTCTTGTAGCTAAACTCCAACTCGCCCACATTTTGAGGTCTAGGAAACCTCCTTTCAACTTCTTCTTTAACGGCATTAGTCATCCGTTCTTGAATCATATCGACAATTTGTTCCGAAACCGACTCTTCGAGAATTTGCTTAACCTTTCGAGAGAAAACCGAAACATATTTTTCTAGAGCGACCTCTATTTTGGTGGTCATCTCGTCCGTTTCCTCCACATGAGAAGGACCACCATTGC
Organism: Rutidosis leptorrhynchoides; assembly: GCF_046630445.1. Classification (NCBI taxonomy): domain Eukaryota; kingdom Viridiplantae; phylum Streptophyta; class Magnoliopsida; order Asterales; family Asteraceae; genus Rutidosis; species Rutidosis leptorrhynchoides. The sequence goes on along the minus strand of NC_092336.1, from coordinate 206,412,425 downwards.
CATTCGTATTCGTTCTGTTTCTCGTCTTCATTATAAAGATTAAAAATGGATTAGACATCACCAACAATTTAATACACATATATACCTATGCATATGACCGCACACGCACCACATCTAGCTCGATACTTGTCGCACATCCTCGCTTGACTTGACTTGCAACCGTAATAGTGGTCGCGACTTACTCTTACGCTCACATGCCGTGCCATGCTCAAACGTATCACAACCATCTCGCTCGATGTTCAAAACAATAACACATGATTAGTAATATCATATCATAGCATAGTTAGTCCACCTATGCATTAAAGAACTAATCAAAGCCCGCACCGACCCGTAGTCCTACAAGTCCCACATATAATTCCACAACACAAAACTCTAAGTCTAGGCGCCTATCTCAAGTCACCTAAATCCCTTAGACCACGCTCTGATACTACTTGTAACAACCCAACCCGTAATCCTTACGATAAATTTTTTTTTATACTACACAATTACACGCCAATTAAATATGTAACCCATTTCACGAGTTCTATTTAAAACTGATGTTATGCGAGGTGTATATAAAATAGTTATTAATTTTAGCAGAAAACACTATTAAATACGATACAATTTTACACAAGATATTTATTTATTTATAGAATGGATATACTTAAGCCTTGCTACAACACTTATAGGCAGTGTACCTAATCGTACAGTAGTGTAGTTTTTAGTAAGTCCGGTTCGTTCCACAGGGAAATCTTTAAACAAAGCTCAACGCTATATTAGTTTACTTTTATAAAAATACAAACATATATATAAGTAATATTATTATTATAAAGGGGGTTTTTACCGTTTAATGACCGGTTTGTCGATTTTAAAACTTTAGTCGCAGTTAAAACCTAATGTAAAATATTAAATAAATAAAAGACTTAAATTAAAACTTAAAGTAAATAACGATAATGAAATTGCGAATAATAAAAGTGCGATAAACTTGCGATAATTAAAAAGTACGATAATTAAAAGTGCGATTAAACAACAATAAATAAAAGTGCGATAATTAGAAGTGCAATTAAATATAAAATAAAGGAAATTAAATATGAAATAAAAGAATTATGCTTATTTAAACTTCCGTAATCATGATGTTTGACGTGTTGATTTTAGTTTTATGCCCATGGGTTAATTGTCCTTTGTCCTGGATTATTTAATATGTCCGTCTGGTTTTTGTCCATAACAGTCCATCAGTCATAAATATAAAGTGCGAGTGTCCTCATCAAATTATTCTTATACCCGAAGTTAAATATTCCAACTAATTGGGGATTCGAATTGTAACAAGGTTTTAATACTTTGTTTAATGAATACACCAGGTTATCGACTGCGTGTAAACCAAGGTTTTACTACTTTGTTAACAATTACACCAATTACCCTTGAATGTAATTTCACCCCTGTTTTAATTATTCTAGTGGCTATTAATCCATTCCCGTGTCCGGTTAAATGAACGATTATTCGTACGTATAAATACCCCGCCCATCGTGTCCGATTGAGTGTATATGGTAATTTATAGGGACGCCCAATTGTAAATCTTTATATTAACATTAACAAACTTTCATTTAGTTAAACAAATATAAAGCCCATTAATAGCCCATAGTCTAATTTCCACAAGTGTCGTTCTTTTATCCAAACCCCAATTATGGTACAAAGCCCACTTACCCAATTTTAGTAATTAGCCCAACATCATGATTACTTCGTTTTAAATAAGCATAATAATAACTTAGCTACGAGACATTAATATAAAAAGGTTGAACATAACTTACAATGATTAAAAATAGCGTAGCGTTACACGGACAGAATTTCGACTTACACCCTTACAACATTCGCTAACATACCCTTATTATTAGAATTATAATTAAAATTAAAATTAAAATATAAATTATATATATATATATATATATATATATATCGTATAGATAGAGAGATGAGAGAAATAGAATATGAAAAATGATCAGAATTCGGTTTGCTTTATAGCCAGAGTTGATTTTTGGGGCTCCGCGACTCGCGGCAAAATCCTCTTCAAACTCCGCGAGTCGCGGAGAATGTATTTACAGCTCACACCCTTGGAGTTTCTCTGCCGACGGTTTTATAATATATATATATAATATATATATAATTAATATAATTAATTATATATTATATTATATTTATATGCATAGTTAACTTGTAATTTTTAGTCCGTTGCGTCGAACGTTAAGAGTTGACTCTGGTCCCGGTTCCGGATTTTCGAACGTCCTTGCGTACAATTTTATATTTTGTATTTTGCGTTTTGAATCTTGTACTCTTGTAATTTCGAGACGTTTCTTATCAATAATTGGAACCTCTTTGATTGTCTTTTGTACTTTTGAGCTTTTTGGTCGTTTGCGTCTTCAATTCGTCGAATCTGTCTTTTGTCTTCACCTTTTATTATTTAAACGAATATCACTTGTAAATAGAACAATTGCAACTAAAAGCTTGTCTTTCTTGAGGAATAATGCTATGAAATATATGTTCGTTTTTAGCATTATCAAATATTCCCACACTTGAGCGTTGCTTGTCCTCAAGCAATATTGTCTTGAAATACTAGAATCACTTCTTTATTCTTCACACTTTGTACATCAGTGATTTCTATACGGCGGTATAAACAATGGTAGTAACGATATGGTTTACAGTCCCACATGACTATAAAAATTTAGATCCATTAAGGAAGTTGGATCTTTATGAAAACATTTGATCTTTTGAAAATTAAATCTAGTTTTTACCCTAGATAAGTTTTCCGGGATAACCCTTTACCGGTGTTTGCAAAATATTTTTGTGGGTTTGGTGGGTTTTAAATTTGAAAATTTTAGCTCAAAACTTGCGGTTTTGTGTCACCCACTTGCTAACCTTGTATTTGGAAAGCAACACGTCCAGTTTACTTGTCCCGTATATTACCTTTCGGTAAACTACCGTCCGGTTGTAAAGGAAAGCGTTGAACAAGCAACTGTTAAGGCAATGTCCCGTGACATGCTTTTGATTATGGTCTATAACGTGTCGCAATTACTATCCTTGGTAGGAGCAATAGTAAAGCTCACCCTTATAATTTTTCAGTATGGCACAAGGTCCTGTCTTTGACCATGCTATGCAACCACCGTTCTTACGGTTGACACCCGATTTAGTTCAGGTGACCTAATGAATTCCAGGTGAATTCCTAGGATTTTACGTTCAATGGTAATGAACGCATTGAAAATAGGGTTTTCAGAAAACAAATCGGTTTATAATTTTGATCAAAATATTTTCTCGTTCAAGCTCGAGTTTAGATATCATTGAATTCCATGAGTTTGTAATTCTCAATCTTTAAGGTCAATCTCTAGGATTGAGTAATATCAGTCTTAAAAGCTGATTTTTAATCTTTAAGGAGATTATCCTTTCTGGGGATCTGATTCATTAGTCTTATCCAGCTAATTTGCATGGTGCCCCCCCATTGTACGAGATAAATCCTTCTCATGGTTAGGATAAATCTGACCACTTGGCGACCCTGTTTGATGCTGAGGTCCGTGGATTTCCTGCTGATTTTAGTGATGACTTTTCTAGATTTTTCGTCAACCTACAGCTGGTCTGGACGACAACTTCATGACCTAAATCAAGAAGCGCGTTTCTTTTTCGGAAGACTTTACTTCCTTTTAATGATGGAATTGATTCATCGTGTAGATCCATCTCTTCTTTTCTTTCATCGGGTAAAACAGTTTAGTTTAGTCCAAAGCAAAAGTATTTTCAGTTATTTGTTACAGATATATGTGACATATGTTTAAAATAACTTGGTAAATTTTCCCACACTTGGCTTTTATTTTCCTTTTTATCGTCATCTATTCCATTTTAAATGAATTTTGACATTTTAGTTTGTTTCTTAATTTATGTTCTTTCTGAGATAACAATAATTTCGGTGTTAAAACCTAGTTTTATCGTTCATAAATATGTATAAACATGATTTGAATTCATTTAATTGAAAAATTTTACTAGAATTGGGTAGTCAGTATATAAGACTAGGGCTGTTCTTTTTTATCAGAGAGCACTAGATTCTAATACAACTACTGCTTTACTAGTATTTTTAATGGTAACCAAGTGTATAAAGTAAAAAATTTTAAAATCCGAAAGAATTTAACCCCTTCCCACACTTAAGATCTTGCAATGCCCTCATTTGCAAGAAATCAGTAACAATTTAAATTATTGAGGGTGATTTGTGTGAAAATGATTAAATTTTTACCAAAGTTTCCAAATATATTGGCGTTTGTTTGCTGAATGATAAATGGTGCACATCATTTGTTCATTCCGTCTTGTTGTTATTTCACATATATTTTGCATCTTGTCGTCAAAATTAGTTGCTTTTGCTGAACTTAATGCCAGTCTTTGAAAATGCGTTGTTTTACCCTGTTGTGTACATAAGATAAACTGCAAACATATATACATATTTTTGAAGTTTGGTATATTACCCCACATTCAAAAATTATTAAAGTCTAAGAATAAAAGTTAGATAATTATAAAAATGATTACAATATTAACAAAAGTATTAAATGTATCAATAATTACAAATTACAAAATAATAAAAAATAATAAGTAAACTAAGGATGATATTGGTACCAATAGGGGTTCCAGGCATAACCATAAGTGTTATAGAATGCTTCGGCAGGGTCATACGTAGGATATGGTGGCTGCATCTCTATCGACCAAGGAGGGAAGATGGGTTTCGGTGTAGGAATATAGTTTCTACCTATATGTTGGCAATGAGCTATGATCTGGTTCTGATGAACTTGCCAATCTTCAAATGCTCTCTGTCTAGCATTTTCGTATTCCTGAGAAGCTATAAACCTATGCATTTCTTGCATCTCATTCCCCCCTCCTACATTACCTTGCTGCTGGTTTCTCTCCACCTGTGGATGTCTACCATGGTATCGTACTGCGGCGTTATTTCGCCTCTTCAAAACTTTCGCACCATGGTATACATTTAAACCTATAGTATCGCGGGGTTCCGGCTCTTCTAGTAATAATCCTCCCCGACTTATATCCACACCGAGATATTCACCAATCAAAGTAATAAAAATACCACCTCCTATTATGCTATGTGGTCGCATCCCCCGAACCATAGCTGATAAATAATAACCCACACAATATGGTATACTTACAGCGCTTTGTGGGTCTCGAATACACATATGGTAAAACAAATCCTGTTCATTTACTTTTTCCTTGTTTTTACCCCTTTGTGTAATCGAATTAGCTAAAAACCTATGTATCACTCTTAATTCGGCTCTATCTATATCCAAATAAGAGTAATTTCCCCCTTTGAAACGGTGATGGCTTGTCATTTGACTCCACACACCATGTGTATCAAAATTTTCATCTATCTTTCTACCGTTTAGTATCAATCCTCTACAATCGGCAGACGCTAACTCCTCAGGCGTATATATACGTAAAGCCTGAGCCATGTCCAGTAAAGACATGTGGCGCATCGAACCGCCTAACAAAAATCTAATAAAAGAACGATCGGTTAAACTAGCTACCCGATCATTCAACTCTATACTACATAACAATTCTTCACACCATACTTTATATACAGGTCTACGTATGGTGAATAAACATATCCAGTCATTAAAAGAAGAATTACCATACCTCTGTACAAGTAATTCCCTAATTGGCCCGGCCAATTCTACAGCTTCTAAGGGTCCCCATTCTATGACCCTCGGTACCTCAACAACCTTGGAATGAAGAGTATGCAAACCCCTTTGATATTTTGGATAATCTATCCAAAGTCTGTCAAATCTCAGGTTCGGGTGCAACTCTTCCAAATGCATATCGGAAAAGGTCATGACTGGATGAGGTACATCCTGCTTGTAGTAGTTATCCACCTCCTGTTGTTCCAAATTCTCAGCAGGAGCATTGCGGGCTTGGGATGAAGATTCACCCCTTTCATTCTGCAAAACGCATCAAACACAAATTTTGTGCATCCAAATATGCATTAGTGTCAGCAAAATCATCAATTACAATGACATTATCAATTTATATCAAACTTAAGCTCATTTTCATATTTTCATCAAATCTACACTTTTTCAAATAAGCATATACGAAAATGTTCGCCAAGTTCATAAGCATTCAACTCAAATAACATGTCAAAATAATCATTACTAACAATCAAACAAGTCTCAAATGGCATTATCTTTCAAAAATCAAGTTCATGAATTTTAGACTTGAAAAAGTCCACTTTAATTCTCAAAATCATGTTTAGGCTCAAAGTTTGGATCATTTAACTACCTAGACATGTTACACTACTCAATTTAGCAACAATTCATGACAAAAATCGGCCATAACCTGTTTATATCAAAAAGCCCCAAATTTGCTCAAGAACACAAACCCTAGATTACTCAAAATTTGAAGTTTAAGGCTTCTAATCATGTTAAACAGCATCAATCTAGGTTATACAAGCATAATACATAAACAATTTAAGTCTAATTACACTAAAAAGCATCAAAATCAAATTGGGGAAAAAATAGCTCAAGAACACCAAATTTCGGATTAAATGGTGTTTAGGTGTAGAAATTTACCGTTTTTCTTGAGTAATTCTTAGATAGCATCCTTCTCAACATGATTTTAGCAAAAGATTTAGTGATTAACGGTTAAAAATTGGGATTTTTGGGGTGTTTTTGGGTGGTTTTTCGGAGTATTTTCGCTGTTATTTTTCGCAGTGTGTTTTTGTGGTTGTGGACTGATCAGTTCGGGTGTTTATTATTTTTTTTCTGGGTTTTGATCCCTCCGCGAGTCGCGGGGATTTACCCTCCAAACTCCGCAACTCGCGGAGTTTGGTATATATATATATATTTTTTTTTATAATCATTAACTTATTAAAACAATTAAGTAATTAATTTTAAAATTTTGTTTCCCTTATTATTTAGGACGAGGTCGTTTCGGATCGATGTCCTAGTCCGTCCCTCGACAAAATTTTAAAATTTGTCTTTTAGTATCGATTGTTTTAAAAGCTAAGATTTTTGGGTTTTTTCAATGTTTTTGGCATACTCTAATTCAATAAGATTAAAAATAATGATAATAAAAGTTCTCGTCCCTCCCTCGGGTAAAGCAATTTCGGTTCAAAGACCTAGTCTTCAACTTACGACGAATTTTAAAAATCATATTCTTAACTTAATGAGATAAAGTAAATTTTTGTTTTTAAATTCACACAACTTAAATATAAAATTCAAAATTTATATTAAAAGTTCACACCAAACTTAAAATTTGAAATGCATAAAATTAAAAATTTATATTTTAGAAATTAAAAATTCACACCAAACTTAATTTAAAATTTTATAAATTCATACCAAACTTATATTATGGTTCAAATATTTACAATTTTAATTATATTGTTTTTACAAAATTTACAATATTAATTTAAGATTTAAATATTAATTTTAAAAACATGGTAAAAATAAATTTAAAAATCTTTTTGTCTTTTTATCCCACTTTAATCAATCAAATATTATCAAAAATATGCGGCCCTCTTTTCGGTAAAGTAATTTCGGTTTCAAGACCTAATTTAACACATGACGAATTTTTGAAATATTTTGGGTTGATTGATTAAAGATATTTATACCTTAAGAATAAACGTTAAATTTCGCAGTGATGTAATAAATTTTTGAATGATATCAATAATTTCGGTCGCCAAACCTAATTTTATTCAATACCAATTTAATACTTTTTAGCGAACAAATTAGCGTTTATTATCAAAAGGTTAAAAATTAAAATAAAAATAAAAACTGTACAGACATACCTGTGAAATAGATTTCTTAGTTATATGATCTATCCCATTCATAAGATAGTCGGTTTAATTGGTTTTCCATAGCTACATAGGCGTAACCTCGAGCATTCAGTGTCTTTTCTTCTAAACATATGAACGGTCCATCTCTGCATAAAGTAACAAATTCGGTATTTGAATAGGTTTGATTATTTGAACATTTACCTCCATGTGACCATTTTCCGCATTTGTGACATCGTTCTAGGTGTCGTGCTCTTCTTTTCGCTGCGGATTTTGATTTTCCTTTACCAAATTGTAACTTATTATCTTCGCATCTGGATTCTTTTCTAACTCCGTCCATTCTTTCTCTGATTACTGATACTATTTCACTCGGTAGTATGTCATTATTACGTTTAGTGATCAAAGCGTGTAGCATTAGACCATGGTTTAGTTCACAGGCAGTCTTCATTTCGTAAAAACCTAAAAAAATAAAAATTCAGAATGGGGGGGAGAAGACTAGTTCTTTAGGGTCTGCTAGGGAAAGACCATTCGGGTTCCATTTTCGAGAACTACACGAAAACAGACAATCTAACTCTAACAGAAATACATATTATCCTTTAAAGACTTGATTCTCCCCACACTTAGTTAGCTGTGGTGTCAAAATTGTGATTAACTTCGTTGTCGACTTCTATCGGACCATGTATGTAATGTTTAACTCTGTGACCATTAACTTTAAATTCTATCCCATTTGAATTTATTAATTCTATCGTTCCGTATGGGAAAACTCTTTTGACTATGAATGGTCTAGACCATCTTGATTTCAATTTTCCAGGAATTAGCTTGAATCGTGAATTGAAAAGAAGAACTCTGTCTCCTTCTTTAAATTTTTTTGAACTTCTGATTCTTTTATCATGCCATTTCTTCGTTCTTTCTTTATAGATTAACGAATTTTCGTATGCTTCATGTCTTAATTCTTCTAATTCGTTTAGTTGACTTAATCGTAGACGTCCGGCTTCATGTAAATCAAGATTACATGTCTTCAAAGCCCAAAATGCTTTGTGTTCAATTTCTACAGGAAGATGACATGCTTTTCCATAAACAAGTCTAAAAGGTGTGGTTCCAATTGGAGTTTTGTAGGCTGTTCTAAAAGCCCAAAGTGCATCCTCCAATTTAATGGACCATTCCTTCGGATTTGATCCTACGGTTTTCTCTAGAATACGTTTTAAAGCTCGGTTGGTATTTTCAACTTGTCCACTTGTTTGTGGATGATATGCGGTGGAGATTTTATGAGTTACTCCATATCTTTTAAGAACTTTCTCAAGTTGATTATTACAGAAATGAGTACCCCGATCACTTATTAAAGCTTTCGGTGTTCCAAACCTTGCAAAAAGACGTTTTAAAAAGTTGACTACAACTCGTGCATCGTTAGTCGGGAGAGCTTGTGCTTCCGCCCATTTAGATACATAATCAATGGCATATATAGATTATTATGAGATTTTGGAAATGGACCCATAAAGTCAATACCCCAAATGTCAAATACTTCACATACTTGGATGACATTTTGTGGCATTTCATCACGTTGACTTATTTTTCCGGCCCTTTGACATGCATCACAGGATTTGCAAAGAAGGTGTGCGTCTTTGTAAATTGTAGGCCAATAGAATCCAGCTTCATAAACTTTTCTTGCTGTTAGTTGAGGCCCATAATGCCCTCTTGTTGGTCCTGTGTGACAATGGTTTAAAATTTTACTAGCTTCATCTCCAAATACACATCGGCGTATTATTCCATCGGGACAACTTTTAAACAGATGTGGGTCTTCCCAGAAATAGTGTTTTATATCACTGAAGAATTTCTTTCGTCTTTGGTACGATAATCCTTTTTCAAGGAATCCACAAACTAAGTAGTTTGCATAGTCTGCAAACCATGGGATTTCTTTATAATCTATCTTCAATAGATATTCATCAGGAAAGTTGTCTTGTATGGCTGATTCATTTAGAACTTCTAATTCGGGATTTTCAAGACGAGAAAGATGATCAGCGGCGAGATTTTCTGCTCCTCTTTTATCTCGGATTTCAATATCAAACTCTTGTAAGAGTAAGATCCAACGGATTAATCTTGGTTTAGCATCTTGTTTTGAAAATAGGTATCTAAGAGCAGAATGGTCGGTATAGACCACCGTTTTTGCTAGAACGAGATATGATCGAAATTTGTCAAAAGCAAAGACAATAGCAAGGAGTTCTTTTTCAGTAGTTGTATAGTTTGTTTGTGCTCCTTGTAATGTCTTACTAGCATAATATATAGGTTGAAATCGTTTTTCAATCCTTTGTCCTAAAACGGCTCCCATTGCAAAATCACTTGCATCGCACATTAGTTCAAATGGTAGATTCCAATTTGGTGTTATCATGATCGGCGCATTAGTGAGTTTCTCTTTAAGAATATTAAAAGATTTGATACACTCATCTGAAAAGATGAATGGAGCATCCTTTTCTAGGAGTTTATTCATAGGAGTGGCAATTTTAGAAAAATCTTTTATGAAACGTCGGTAAAAACCGGCATGCCCTAGAAAACTCCTAACTCCTCTAACATTGGTGGGATGTGGAAGTTTAGCAATTACATCTACTTTAGCTCTATCCACTTCAATTCCTTCTTTTGAAATTTTATGTCCAAGAACGATGCCTTCTTTAACCATGAAATGGCATTTCTCCCAATTAAGTACTAGATTTGATTTTTCGCATCTAATTAGCATTCGTTCCAGATTAACTAGACATGATTTAAATGTATCACCGAAGACTGAAAAGTCATCCATGAATACTTCCATGCATTCTTCTATCATGTCGTGAAAAATCGCCATCATACACCTTTGAAAGGTTGCAGGGGCGTTGCAAAGTCCAAATGGCATGCGTTTGTAAGCAAAAGTACCATAAGGGCACGTGAATGTGGTTTTCTCTTGATCTTCGGGTGCTATTGGAATTTGAAAATATCCGGAAAATCCATCTAGAAAACAAAAGTAACTATTTCCGGCTAATCTTTCCAACATTTGATCTATGAAAGGTAAGGGAAAGTGATCTTTTCTGGTGGCGTCATTTAATTTTCTATAATCAATACATACACGCCATCCTGTTACAGTCCTAGTAGGAATAAGCTCATTTTTCTCATTTGTAATGACAGTCATGCCACCCTTCTTAGGTACGCATTGAACTGGGCTTACCCATGGACTATCAGAGATTGGATAAATTAAACCTGCATCTAGCAGTTTAATAATCTCTTTCTTAACTACATCTTGCATATTAGGATTTAGTCTTCGTTGGCGTTGCACATACGTTTTATGACCTTCTTCCATAAGGATTTTATGTGTGCAATACGAAGGACTTATTCCTTTAATATCATGAATCTTCCATGCAATGGCTGGTTTATGAGCTTTCAACACAGAAATGAGTTGTGATTTCTCATTTTCAGTAATAGAAGACGATATTATTACAGGTAATTCAGATTCACCATGTAAATAAGCGTATTCCAAATGATTTGGAAGTGGCTTTAACTCTAATTTCGGAGGTTCTTCTATCGATGATTTATATCGATATCTGTCTTCTTCTTTTAGCATTTGAATTTCTTCTGTTGTTGGTTCATATCCATTAGCTATAAGTGTAGCTAACATTTCAGCTTCATCAATTGGTTCATTACCTTCTCCTAAAGAACATTCTCCTGTTCCTTGTAATTCTGGAAATTCTTCTAATAATTCTGCATGTGCATCTATAGTTTGAATATAATAACATGTATCATCTGCAGATTGTGGCTGTTGCATTGCTCTATCAACTGAAAAGGTAACACTCTCATCCTCTATACTTAGGGTCAGTTTCTTACCGAACACGTCTATCATTGCTTTAGCCGTGTTTAAGAATGGTCTTCCTAATATGAGAGGAACTTGAGAATCTTCTTCCATGTCCAAAACAACAAAATCTACTGGAAATACTAAATTACCAACTTTAACTAGCATGTTCTCCATTATCCCTCTAGGATATTTTATTGATCTATCGGCTAATTGTATGCTTATTCTGGTTGGTTTCAATTCTCCAAGGTCTAGTTTAGCGTATAGTGAATACGGCATTAGATTTATACTAGCACCTAAGTCTGCCAATGCTTCTATTGAACTAAGACTACCCAGAAAACATGGAATTGTGAAACTTCCTGGATCAGATAGTTTTTCTGGTATCTTATTCAACAGCACTGCTGAACAATTAGCATTCATAGTAACAGCCGAGAGTTCTTCCATTTTCTTTCTATTTGAGATTAGATCTTTCAAGAATTTAGCATATCTTGGCATTCCTGAAATCACATCAATGAAAGGAAGATTTACATTTATCTGTTTAAACATATCCAAAAATTTGGATTGCTCGGCTTCAAGTTTTTCTTTCTTCATTTTACTCGGGTAAGGAAGTGGTGGTTGGTATGGTTTAACATAAGGTTTATCCTTAACTGTGTTATCTTCATTAACCTTTTCAACTACCGGTTCTTTTTCCTTATCTTGATCAGGTTGTGGTTCTTGTGGAGTAGGAATAGTTTCATCAGAAGTTACAGGTATTTCAGGTGGTTTAAGTGTTGTACCACTTCTTGTGGTAATAGCTTTAGCTGTTTCATTCCGGGGGTTAGCATTTGTATCACTAGGTAGACTTCCCGGTTTTCTTTCACCTATTAACCTTGCTAGGTTACTTACTTCTTGTTCCAGATTTTGAATAGAAGCTTGTTGATTTCTAAATGCTTGAGCATTTTGTTCATTGGTTTGTTTCTGAGATGTGAAAAACTGCGTTTGAGTTTCAACTAGCTTCGTCATCATATCTTCTAAATTTGGTTTTTTATCATCGGTTTGTTGTGGTGGTTTGTTTTGAAAATTAGGTCTTTGCTGATTGTAAGTATTATTGGATACTTGTTGATTGCTAGGACCTTGTTGGTTGTTGTATGGAATATTTCGGTTATAATTCTGGTTTTGATTGTAAATCGGTCTTGGCGGTTGATAATTATTCTGATAATTATTTCCAGGCCTTTGGTTTATGTATGAAATATTCTCTCTTTGTTCCATTGTTAATTCAATACTGAGACAATCTTTTGTCAAATGTGGTCCTCCACACTGCTCACAACTAATTCGTATTGAGTGAATATCCTTAGTCATCTTTTCCATTCGTCTCTCCACAGCATCTATCTTTGCGGAAATGGAATCTAAGTCATGGCTAGAATCGGCTCTAGCTGCTTTAGATGATCTAATGATATCTTTTTCTTGGTGCCACTCATGTGAGTGGGAAGCAGTGTTATCAATAATTTTGTAAGCCTCGGTTTCGGTTTTCTTCATAATAGAACCACCAGCTGCTATATCTATGTCTTTTCTTGTAGTGATGTCGCATCCTTGGTAGAATATTTGTACTATTTGACAGGTGTCTAAACCATGTTGCGGACATCCTCTTAACAACTTTCCATATCTTGTCCACGCCTCATATAGAGTTTCATTTGGTTTCTGTGTAAACGTAACAATTTCTGCTTGAAGTCTTACGGCTTTAGATGCAGGAAAGAATTGTTTAAGAAATTTGTCAACTAAAACGTCCCATGTATCGATCGCCCCTTCAAGTAACGATTCCAACCAATCTTTGGCTTCTCCGTTTAAAGTCCAGGGAAATAACATGAGATATATCTGTTCATCCTCCACTTCTCGGATTTTAAATAGTGTGCAGATCCTATTAAAGGTACGTAGATGTTCATTTGGATCTTCCTTCGGTGCACCACTAAATTGGCATTGATTAGTCACCATGTGTAGAATTTGTCCTTTGATTTCATAATCTGGCGCATTAATGTCTGGATGAGTAATTGCGTGACCTTGGCCAGTGCGTTTAGCTCTCATTCGGTCTTCCATACTTAAAGGTTCCAGATTCTCCATAATTGAATTTGTTGAATCGGTATCACTAGATGATTCTGATTTAATGGTTCGTTCCTCAACAATCTCTGTTTGAATGATTGGTGGTTCCGGAGGAAAGTTTAGTGGTTCAGGATCTACGAACCGTTCCTGAATATTCTCCGGATTCTCAATTGTGAGGTCGGGTTCAAAAATGGATTATCGGAAATTTGAACTGAAGTACTTGGTCGACTGGATGACGATTCTAAAGAAAAATCAACGGCGGTTATATTTGCTAAATGTCTTGATCTAGTTACAGGTGGTGAACGTACAAAAGGTGATGAACGTCTTGCTCGGTGCATTCACTGAATATCCTATTAGTTTTTAAAAGGAAAGAAAAATTATAATAAGTTATCCAATCAATAGACTTTTCTGATTTTGCCCACGTTTCGAATAGCCAAAAGATGCAGCAGAGGGGCAGGATTCGTTTGGTCTCAATATAATTGAGGACTGTTTGGCTCCAATAACCCGGTCCACGTACAAATCCAACTATTACTACGAACCAGAAAATTTTGATGTCTATCAATTTAACCACTCAAAATAAATTTTCGTAATTTTAAGAAATTTAGATAAGAAGTAGAAAAAATTCTAAGTCCTAAAAACTAGAATAGCGAGAAATAAGAGAGAAAAAGAGTTCGTCGAAAAAGGTTGAAAAAGAAAAAATGGTTGAAAAATAAAAGGTGACGGAAAAATAAAAGAAACTTATAAAAACTTAAAAATACTTAACTAACCTAATCTTATTACTACAACTAACTTAAAATTATAATCGCAAATTGAGATTACTAATTGGAATGATAATTGATACATAGTAAAAGGTCTAAAAATATTAAAGCTTACAAGGAAAAACTAAATCCCAAATGGAAATAACTTAAAAAGAAACTAAAACTTAAAAAGGCGTCGCAAAATTCTAAAGCACCTAAATCTTAGTCTAAAGAAAAAGCACTTAAGGAATTCTACGGCAAAGCCTAAAAATCTAGGAGTAAAAATAACTATAGCAAAAACTAAGTTTAAAATTAAATATGAGCTAAAAATACAAATATTACGCTACAACGATTAAAAAGGGACAAAATATAAAAATATACAAAAAGTTGTAAAAAGTACAATTTTTATAAAAATATTATTTTTATATTATTTTTTTAATAAAACTACTAATTTTACAATTTAATAAAACTAATTAATACTAAATACATAAATTAAATAAAAAGTAAAAATAAAAATAAAACTAATAATAATAATAATAATAATAATTAGGTTTAAATAATAATTATAATTAATAATAAACCGTAATTAATGCTGAATTAGGGCTTCCTGTCGCCTGTCAGATACCCTCCGCGAGTTGCGGTAATTAATGAAGAAAACCCCGCGAGTCGCGGGGTTCAGAATTTCAATTCTGGCACAGTTTGAATCGACGCGTTTTTTCTTTATTTATTTTTTTATTTTTTTTTATTTTCTGTTTTTAATTCTTTTCTATAAATAAAAGATAGTTAATAAAGCTTATATTTTTATAAACTAAAATAAAAATAAAGAAACTTATAAAACTTAAATATTTAACAAAATCTTAAAAATACTTATATTTTTGTTTTTCTTTTTATATTTTTCGAATATTTAAAACGTATTTTTACAAAACGAATTTTAATAAAAGTAAACAAAAAATCTTTTTTTTTTATATTAGCGTTGCGCTTCCGGCTTTTAAGATAGTCCCCGGCAGCGGCGCCAAAAATACTTGATGTTATGCGAGGTGTATATAAAATAGTTATTAATTTTAGCAGAAAACACTATTAAATACGATACAATTTTACACAAGATATTTATTTATTTATAGAATGGATATACTTAAACCTTGCTACAACACTTATAGGCAGTGTACCTAATCGTACAGTAGTGTAGTTTTTAGTAAGTCCGGTTCGTTCCACAGAGAAATCTTTAAACAAAGCTCAACGCTATATTAGTTTACTTTTATAAAAATACAAACATATATATAAGTAATATTATTATTATAAAGGGGGGTTTTTACCGTTTAATGACCGGTTTGTCGATTTTAAAACTTTAGTCGCAGTTAAAACCTAATGTAAAATATTAAATAAATAAAAGAGTTAAATTAAAACTTAAAGTAAATAACGATAATGAAATTGCGAATAATAAAAGTGCGATAAACTTGCGATAATTAAAAAGTACGATAATTAAAAGTGCGATTAAACAACAATAAATAAAAGTGCGATAATTAGAAGTGCAATTAAATATAAAATAAAGGAAATTAAATATGAAATAAAAGAATTATGCTTATTTAAACTTCCGTAATCATGATGTTTGACGTGTTGATTTTAGTTTTATGCCCATGGGTTAATTGTCCTTTGTCCTGGATTATTTAATATGTCCGTCTGGTTTTTGTCCATAACAGTCCATCAGTCATAAATATAAAGTGCGAGTGTCCTCATCAAATTATTCTTATACCCGAAGTTAAATATTCCAACTAATTGGGGATTCGAATTGTAACAAGGTTTTAATACTTTGTTTAATGAATACACCAGGTTATCGACTGCGTGTAAACCAAGGTTTTACTACTTTGTTAACAATTACACCAATTACCCTTGAATGTAATTTCACCCCTGTTTTAATTATTCTAGTGGCTATTAATCCATTCCCGTGTCCGGTTAAATGAACGATTATTCGTACGTATAAATACCCCGCCCATCGTGTCCGATTGAGTGTATATGGTAATTTATAGGGACGCCCAATTGTAAATCTTTATATTAACATTAACAAACTTTCATTTAGTTAAACAAATATAAAGCCCATTAATAGCCCATAGTCTAATTTCCACAAGTGTCGTTCTTTTATCCAAACCCCAATTATGGTACAAAGCCCAATTACCCAATTTTAGTAATTAGCCCAACATCATGATTACTTCGTTTTAAATAAGCATAATAATAACTTAGCTACGAGACATTAATATAAAAAGGTTGAACATAACTTACAATGATTAAAAATAGCGTAGCGTTACACGGACAGAATTTCGACTTACACCCTTACAACATTCGCTAACATACCCTTATTATTAGAATTATAATTAAAATTAAAATTAAAATATAAATTATATATATATATATATCGTATAGATAGAGAGATGAGAGAAATAGAATATGAAAAATGATCAGAATTCGGCTTGCTTTATAGCCAGAGTTGATTTTTAGAGCTCCGCGACTCGCGGCAAAATCCTCTTCAAACTCCGCGAGTCGCGGAGAATGTATTTACAGCTCACACCCTTGGAGTTTCTCTGCCGACGGTTTTATAATATATATATATAATATATATATATATATAATTAATATAATTAATTATATATTATATTATATTTATATGCATAGTTAACTTGTAATTTTTAGTCCGTTGCGTCGAGCGTTAAGAGTTGACTCTGGTCCCGGTTCCGGATTTTCGAACGTCCTTGCGTACAATTTTATATTTTGTATTTTGCGTTTTGAATCTTGTACTCTTGTAATTTCGAGACGTTTCTTATCAATAATTGGAACCTCTTTGATTGTCTTTTGTACTTTTGAGCTTTTTGGTCGTTTGCGTCTTCAATTCGTCGAATCTGTCTTTTGTCTTCACCTTTTATTATTTAAACGAATATCACTTGTAAATAGAACAATTGCAACTAAAAGCTTGTCTTTCTTGAGGAATAATGCTATGAAATATATGTTCGTTTTTAGCATTATCAAAAACGCACAACAATTAATTGTTTACAATAGGCACGAGGGCCACGAATAAAGTTTAGTACAACTTTGACCCATTACAAATGATAGTTTATAAACCAAACGATGTTCCGAGCATGGTTTGGGACTAAACTACCCAAAACTAGGCCAACTTCCAAAAGCTCCAACATAACAACAACAAGGGACACCTAGTGCCCAACGACCCCCTTGCCCTTGCCCGCGCCTGCATCTAAAAAGATAAACAACGAGAGGGGTAAGCAAAGCTTAGTGAATACAATAATTATACACATACATATATAACCTACTTACATGCAATCACATACACAATTACCTCATACACGCTAGCAATTTAAAAGATATACCAACGCAAGGCATGATGCTAAATCTCCAAGACCACAAGCTAGCACAACGATAACATATATAACTCAAATATTATGAAAACACCACGCAACAAACACATAACCATGGTTAACCAATAGTTCAAGGAATGGTACTTCGAGTTTCCCATTGGTGTTCCCAACAACCGTTAGCGTACAACGAATTATAATACTAACCCCAGAGTGGTATCGATCGCCCGAACTTTAAACCCACCCGTCACGTGTAATGTGGTATCGAACGCCCGAACTTTAAACCCACGCTACACGCCCACACACATACATGACATGGCATCAAACGCCCGAACTTAAATCCATATCATATATTGACCCGATGTGGTATCGACCACCCGAACTTAAACCCACATCGAATATCGTACAAGTAAATACATTATATACACATATGCATAATCATTCCATTCACCTCAAGATTCTTGTGGAAGCTAACCGAGCTTGCAACCCTTCAATGTAACGTACCTATTACATTATGCATTTATTAACATACAATCTAGTTGTATTAAATGCCAACTTCTATCCCTTGAGCATTTAATGACCCTATTGCATTAAATGACTCACTACACCAAAACCGCCCATTAATGACCATTCCTTGTCATAAATCACTAAAAGCTAGTGATTAGGGTATATTAACATCAACTAACATAAACTTGGTGTATTTCATACCCATTTACCCAATTAGTTCAACTTTGACTCATATGACCCAATTTGACACTTACACATTCAAACTTTGTAAAACATGACATAATCTCAACAATATTTAACAAGTGTATTTAATGCTTACAACACCATTAACACTTACAAACCCCATTTCATTAGACCAAACCCTAGGTTATGGTAATTAGGGTTTCCTTTCAACAATCTAACCCAAAAACCACCCATTTAACCCTCAAATGGGTCACGTGAGTTCCATATGAACCAAACCCTAGCTTAAACTAAGTGAAACTTAAAACTTAGAGTTAGAACTTACCAAGACTATGAACGTGTAGCTAGAGATACGATGAACAACTTTAATTCTTGCTCCTAGGGTTGATTCACAATTCTTCACCTTCAAATCTCAAAATTAAACTTAGTGGGTTTTATGTTTTGGGAGGAATATGTGGAAGAAAATGGAAAAGAAAATGAGAAATAGAGAACAAGTGGTTGAGATTAAAGGCTCCAATCTGATCTATACGTGAAAAGACCAAATTGCCCCTAAACCCTATTTAATTTGAGTGGAAAATGGAGTCTGAACTGCAGATGTGCCGCGGCGTGGCTCGTTTGTCGCGGTGTGACATAAAGAAGGAAAAACCACTCTTCTTAACTCAAGTTCTGATCTGGATTTGCTTTGATTGTCGCGTCGCGGCCCCATTCCTCGCGGCGCGGCATTGGCCTGTTCCTAGTCACTTCGACAACAAATCATAAAACAAAGGTTCAAACACAAGCACAACAACTTTCTCCCTTCCTATGCACGTATAAACCTCGACCTTAAGTCTCACAAGACTCGACGCCAAACACGACACATTCATATACGCGTACACGCACGCATTTGAATATACCTATTTATATACACACATATACATATATGCACTTACACCAAACTAACACTTTAGTTCATTTAATCACATGACGAGTAAGTTATAAGCGTACTATTGATTAAGTACGTACCTTTAGACGCGAACGGGAAAACGGGGTGTTACATCTTTACCAGCTTTCCTCATGTTTTCAATATTAAGTGCAGAAAGAACATCTGATGCAGTCGGTGTAGACGTCTCTGTAGTATTGGTAGTAGGCTGTAATTGAGTATTGAGAGAACATGGTGAAACTTGTGGTGGATACAAAGTTTGTTGAATAGGTGCACTGCTTACATTTAAACCATACATATTCTGATTGTTCGTAGCCAAAGCTGTTTGAAATGGTGCATGAGCCGACTTAGGCGGTGTATAACCATTTGGACAATACATTTTCGTGTCTTGAACTTGTTTAGACCTCTTGACTTTGTTTAACAACTCTAGTTCCTCTTCTTGAAGTCTTGCAATAAACGAGTTCACTGTAGCAGTAGCTAATTCTCCACTGGTTTTCATAGTCAATATGAAACCATTCCATTCTAACGGTAATGCTCCATCTAGACATGTTACTTTGTCTTTCTCTTCAATGGTTACATCATGCTTATGTATTTCAGCTAGCAAATGACGATATCTTTCAACCAATTCTGTAATGGACTCTCCAACTTGCCAGTGAAAATGATCAAACTCAGCTTTCAACTCTAAACCTTTTCTAGTTCTGTAAGACGAATTCCCTTTATTGAAAGTACGAAGTGCTTCCCATATCTTGAACGAATTGTCATGACACAGAAATTGATGGAATATCGGACCATCAAGAGCACTTGTCAAGTTACAGTACATCTTCTTCTCCAAATTATATTCTTCACGCTCTTCTGAAGGCATATTATGTAACGTATACAATTCATTTGTAACAGGCGAACGTGTCCATTGAAATTCAGTTTCAATATACTTCCAAAGCTTCGTGTCCTGACCATCAGACCAAATCTTAAATCTTGACTTCCAAGTGGAATAGTTATCCATATTCAATAACTTTGGACATTTCGTACCACTTCCTGATTCACTCTCAGCGAGGAGTAATCGTTGAGTCATACTCGTAATGCTCTGGACTAACGGTGCAGCCAACGCGTAGTCATTTGAATTAAACATCTTGAAAAAAACTTTTAACAAAGATCAAATGTGCAATATTGGATATCACTCGTACGTGTGATAGTATCAACCGTACGTGTGAAAGTATCAACTGTACGTGTTACAGACTCAGACGTACGTGTCACTACTTATCTAATAAAATCAAACACTAATTCTCAGACGTGCGAGTGATAATCAACCGTGTGATTACTCGTACGTGTCACCGTTAAACGCGTGATTACTCGTGTGATCAGACTTGTCACTTAACCTCAAAAGGTTATGCTAATCCGTGCGTGTGAGTTCACGAGTGATGATCAACTGTGTGGTCAACCGTGCGTGTGATCAAGAAATTTTGACCCACTCGTGTGAACTGCTGTTCAGCTCAAATCACCCAAAAAACCCTAAAAATTGATGCTTAACCTCAATTTCTTCGTCCAATAGCTAGATTAGCACTAAACAAACATAAACACACTCTCTAATTACAATTACACACGTAAAAATGATTCCTTTTTGATTAAAATCACTTTTATCTCAAAAACCCAAAAATAAACCCTATTAATCACCAAAAATACTTGATGATGTTGAAATCACAACCAACGCTCTGATACCAATGATGAAACATGACTAGGAACTTCGAGATCAACATGTTTAATTCACACAATGGCAGAATTAGTGAATCAAACCAATCAAAGTGAATATGGGAAGCTTTTTGGGATTAAATTAGTCAAACCACAACAAGGATTGTGATTAGATTAATGCCTAGAGCTATTATTCACTACCTGGAGTGATTTGGGTTGAGAGAGAATCAGATCAGGTGAACCAGATCTGAGTGATTGTGTGTGAGAGAGGCTTAACCTATAATGAAGAACATAAACCTTTATATACCCCAGCTGTTGACTCAACCGTACGTGTCATCCATCACTCGTACGAGTTGGCCTCATCGGTCGTACGGTTGATCACTCACTCGTGTCTTCTCATTTAGGTTATAATTGTGACTTAGCTCAGCATTAACCGTGCGTATGAGCCTGTCAGCTGTACGAGTGATGCTTCACTCGTACGTCTGACTAAGTCTAAAATAGTCAAACATCCTTATCGCGTTCCTGTAGTACCTGTAACCACATATAAACACAGATAGGATAATAACGAGCGATCATGGTATCTTGTAAACTGTTGCACCTGCAATGGATGTGGGTAGATGTCTAGGGACTTGCATAAAATGCATCAACATTAACACATCGATGCTTCACCCCGAGTGGTTTCTTAACACGTCGTCACTTCACTCTTCATATTACTTGGGGTGGTATCTTAACACGTGGATACTTCACCCGTCATAGTTCTTGGAGTGGTGTCTTAGCACATCGACACTTCACTCACTACGTGAACGTGGTGTCTTAGCACATCAACACTTCACATCTCACGCCACACAAATAAATACATTATATACCTACACATATAATTATTCCACTCACCTTAACGATTCGGTGACGGTTTATACTTTCGCAAGCTTCAAAGCAAAGTACCTAATACAATAAGTACTCAATCAACACACAAACTAGTTGGACCAACCACCAACAATTCACTCATGCGCATTTAATGGCCTACATGCATTATATGACTCATTTATATCAAAACCGCGCATTTAAGGTCAAGACCATCATAAATCACCAAAAGCTAGTGATTAAGGTCCAACAACACCAACTAATACACAATTAGGGTATTTCATACTCGTCTTTCCCAACTAGGTCAATTATTACCCATTTGACCATTTTAAAGTCAACACACCCATTTCGGGTTATCCACTAACCCAATTAACACATTTGCTTAATAACTAGGTGTGCTAGTAATTAACTAACCAATTATGACTCATAAGTTCATTTATCATTTCAAATCCCTAGGTTAGTCATCTTTGAGTCCTCATGACCCAATCTTACCCAAGAACACCCAAAATCACCAAATATGGGTTTTATGTTCATAACTAACCCAAACCCTAACCCTTAAACAAATAAAAATAAGGAAATCAAGATTAGAGCATTCCACCACACTCAATACGTAGCTAGTGATTGGATGAACAACTTTAACACACACGCTTTGGCCCGAAATCAACTTCTTCCTCCTTGATTTAAGCTTTCTTTCTCTTAAAGTGTTTCTCACTCTAGAACTTTAATTTGGAGAGATGATGTGGTTGGTGATAATGTTGAATGTGTTTCAACCACCAAACAACTGGCCATTACAGCCCCAAACTCGTCCTCATGTGTAAAGACAACAATGCCCTTCATTTAACTTTAATTTAAAAAGCTGGAATCTGTGCACAGGGCTAGTGCGCGGCGCGCACAAAGGTCTGGGCAGTTTCTGATTTTTGTTTAACTGCACAATGATACCCACACTCTATGTACCATATTTACACTTATGTATGATAATAATTTGGGTCTTATAACTTTCCCCCACTTGAATCGGAGCGCGTCCTCGCGATCCAAGCCGCATGACAAGCGGGAAGATAAACTAACACAAACTCTTCGGGCTCCCAAGTAAACTCAGAACCTTTACTATGACGCCATTGAACCTTAAAAGTTCTCACCTCTTTATTTCTCAATATTTTCACCTTTTCATCGAGTATAGCAATCGGCTCCTCAACATACTCTAACTTGTTGTTTAGCTCAATCTCGTCTAATGGCACCCATGAAGAATCATCCGTAAGACACTTACGGAGATGGGAAACATGAAATGTATTATCGATCCCCGCAAGCTCTTCGGGTAATTCCAAATGATACGCAACTTCACCAACATGAGCTAAAATTTTAAATGGCCGAATAAACCGAGGAGCTAACTTTCCCCATTTTCGAAACCGAATAATACCCTTCCATGGCGAAACCTTAAGCATCACCATGTCACCTTCTTGGAACTCAATCATGTAGTGACCCGAACTTTTCCATGTTTATATATATTAATTGAGATTGATATTTACATGATTAAATGTTTCCAACATGTTAAGCAATCAAACTTGTTAAGACTTGATTAATTGAAATATGTTTCATATAGACAATTAACCACCCAAGTTGACCGGTGATTCACGAACGTTAAAACTTGTAAAAACTATATGATGACATATATATGGATATATATATATAGTTAACATGATACTATGATAATTAAACATATCATTAAGTATATTAACAATGAACTACATATGTAAAAACAAGACTACTAACTTAATGATTTTTAAACGAGACATATATGTAACGATTATCGTTGTAAAGACATTTAATGTATATATATCATATTAAGAGATATTCATACATGATAATATCATGATGATATAATAATTTAAAATCTCATTTGATATTATAAACATTGGGTTAACAACATTTAACAAGATCGTTAACCTAAAGGTTTCAAAACAACACTTACATGTAACGACTAACGATGACTTAACGAATCAGTTAAAATGTATATACATGTAGTGTTTTAATATGTATTTATACACTTTTGAAAGACTTCAATACACTTATCAAAATACTTCTACTTAACCAAAATGCTTACAATTACATCCTCGTTCAGTTTCATCAATAATTCTACTCGTATGCACCCGTATTCGTACTCGTACAATACACAGCTTTTAGATGTATGTACTATTGGTATATACACTCCAATGATCAGCTCTTAGCAGTCCATGTGAGTCACCTAACACATGTGGGAACCATCATTTGGCAACTAGCATGAAATATCTCATAAAATTACAAAAATATGAGTAATCATTCATGACTTATTTACATGAAAACAAAATTACATATCCTTTATATCTAATCCATACACCAACGACTAAAAACACCTACAAACACTTTCATTCTTCAATTTTCTTCATCTAATTGATCTCTCTCAAGTTCTATCTTCAAGTTCTAAGTGTTCTTCATAAATTCTACAAGTTCTAGTTACATAAAATCAAGAATACTTTCAAGTTTGCTAGCTCACTTCCAATCTTGTAAGGTGATCATCCAACCTCAAGAAATATTTGTTTCTTACAGTAGGTTATCATTCTAATACAAGGTAATAATCATATTCAAACTTTGGTTCAATTTCTATAACTATAACAATCTTATTTCAAGTGATGATCTTACTTGAACTTGTTTTCGTGTCATGATTCTGCTTCAAGAACTTCGAGCCATCCAAGGATCCGTTGAAGCTAGATCCATTTTTGTATTTTCCAGTAGGTTTATCCAAGGAACTTAAGGTAGTAATGATGTTCATAACATCATTCGATTCATACATATAAAGCTATCTTATTCGAAGGTTTAAACTTGTAATCTCTAGAACATAGTTTAGTTAATTCTAAACTTATTCGCAAACAAAAGTTAATCCTTCTAACTTGACTTTTAAAATCAACTAAACACATGTTCTATATCTATATGATATGCTAACTTAATGATTTAAAACCTGGAAACACGAAAAACACCGTAAAATCGGATTTACGCCGTCGTAGTAACACCGCGGGCTGTTTTGGGTTAGTTAATTAAAAACTATGATAAACTTTGATTTAAAAGTTGTTATTCTGAGAAAATGATTTTTATTATGAACATGAAACTATATCCAAAAATTATGGTTAAACTCAAAGTGGAAGTATGTTTTCTAAAATGGTCATCTAGACGTCGTTCTTTCGACTGAAATGACTACCTCTACAAAAACGACTTGTAACTTATTTTTCTGACTATAAACCTATACTTTTTATGTTTAGATTCATAAAATAGAGTTCAATATGAAACCATAGCAATTTGATTCACTCAAAACGGATTTAAAATGAAGAAGTTACGGATTTAATAGTGTTGTAATTATATTTTGAACATACTTTGATATATATGTATATATTGTTATAGGTTCGTGAATCATCCAGTGGCCAAGTCTTACTTCACGACGAAGTAAAAATCTGTGAAAGTGAGTTATAGTCCCACTTTTAAAATCTAATATTTTTGGGATGAGAATACATGCAGGTTTTATAAATGATTTACAAAATAGACACAAGTACGTGAAACTACATTCTATGGTTGAATTATCGAAATCGAATATGCCCCTTTTTATTAAGTCTGGTAATCTAAGAATTAGGGAACAGACACCCTAATTGACGCGAATCCTAAAGATAGATCTATTGGGCCCAACAAGCCCCATCCAAAGTACCGGATGCTTTAGTACTTCGAATTTATCATGTCCGAAGGGAGTCCCAGAATGATAGGGGATATTCTATATGCATCTTGTTAATGTCGGTTACCAGGTGTTCACCATATGAATGATTTTTATCTCTATGTATGGGATGTGTATTGAAATATGAAATCTTGTGGTCTATTATTATGATTTGATATATATAGGTTAAACCTATCACTCACCAACATTTTTGTTGACGTTTTAAGCATGTTTATTCTCAGGTGATTATTAAGAGCTTCCGCTGTCACATACTTAAATAAGGACGAGATTTGGAGTCCATGCTTGTATGATATTGTGTAAAAACTGCATTCAAGAAACTTATTTTGTTGTAACATATTTGTATTGTAAACCATTATGTAATGGTCGTGTGTAAACAGGATATTTTAGATTATCATTATTTGATAATCTACGTAAAGATTTTTAAACCTTTATTGATGAAATAAAGGTTATGGTTTGTTTTAAAATGAATGCAGTCTTTGAAAAATGTCTCATATAGAGGTCAAAACCTCGCAACGAAATCAATTAATCTGGAACGTTTTTAATCAATAAGAACGGGACATTTCAGTTGGTATCCGAGCGTTGGTCTTAGAGAACCAGAAATTTGCATTAGTGTGTCTTATCGAGTTTGTTAGGATGCATTAGTGAGTCTGGACTTCGACCGTGTTTACTTGAAAAATGATTGCTTAACAAATTTTGTTGGAAACTATATATTTTTAACATGTGAATATTATGTGATATATTAATCTCTTAACGCGTTTGATATTATGTGATAGATGTCTACCTCTAGAACAAGTCCCATTGACTCACCTAATAATAATGAAGAGTCAAATGTAAATTGGAATGATTCGTGGACTGATTCACAAGTTCCCGAAGAGGAACCGGAAGAAGAGTCGGAACCGGAAGAAGAATCGGAACCGGAAGAAGAATCGGAACCGGATGAAGAAATAGAACCGGTGGGGGAAATAATAAAACGGTTAAGTAAAAGAAAATCCTCAACCAACCGACCAAGGTTAATTATGGTCAATGGTGTTTCCGCCAAGGAAGTAAAATATTGGGAGGATTACCAATTCTCCGATGAATCGGATTCTGACGAGAACTCCGATGATGTTACAGAAATTACCCCAACTAAATTTAAAAAGGCAAAAAAAAATTATAAGGGAAAGGGCATAAAAATAGAGAAATCTAATTCCAACCCCGATGAACTTTATATGTATCGTCAACCCCCGAAGTCCTTAAGTTGTAACAATGACCCGGGAACCTCTAAACCACCAGGTTTTTCTAAACCAATGTGGAAAACGACGGCTCATATTAGGGGAACATCATATATCCCTAGAAACTTGGCAAAACGAACCAAAACCGAAGAAGAAGAAACAAGCGAGTCGGAATAAGATAGTTGTATTCGTGTGGTGTAATATATGTAATATAGTGTGCTTATGCTTTATGATATATGTAAAAATTGCTTGTATTAATAAGAATTTTTTTATGAATCTAACTCTTGTCTATTTTACAGTATAAAAACACAAAATGGATAGACAACACAATATTTTAAGAGACCTACCCGGAGACATGATTGATGAAATCTTGTCTAGAGTCGGTCAGAATTCTTCGGCACAACTATTTAAGGCGAGATCAGTTTGTAAGATATTCGAAGAACGTTCCAAGAATGCCTTGGTTTATAAAAGGCTTTCGTTCGAAAGATGGGGGATATCACATTGGGAAATCCATAAGTTACGATGTGTTTACTTTGATGCATGATAATGCTAAAAACGAACATATATTTCATAGCATTATTCCTCAAGAAAGACAAGCTTTTAGTTGCAATTGTTCTATTTACAAGAGATATTCGTTTAAATAATAAAAGGTAAAGACAAAAGACAGATTCGACGAATTGAAGACGCAAACGACCAAAAAGCTCAAAAGTACAAAAGACAATCAAAAAGGTTCCAATTATTGATAAGAAACGTCTCAAAATCACAAGAGTACAAGATTCAAAACGCAAAGTACAAGATATTAAATTGTACGCAAGGACGTTCGAAAATCCGGAACCGGGACCAGAGTCAACTCTTAACGCTCGACGCAACGGACTAAAAATTACAAGTTAACTATGCATATAAATATAATATAATATTTAATTAATTATATTAATTATATATATTATATATATATATATTATAAAACCGTCGGCAGAGAAACTCCAAGGGTGTGAGCTGTAAATACATTCTTCGCGACTCGCGGAGTTTGAAGAGGATTTTTGCCGCGAGTCGCGGAGCCCCAAAAATCAACTCTGGCTATAAAGCAAACCGAATTCTGATCATTTTTCATATTCTATTTTCTCTCATCTCTCTATCTATACGATATATATATATATATATATATAATTTATATTTTAATTTTAATTTTAATTATAATTCTAATAATAAGGGTATGTTAGCGAATGTTGTAAGGGTGTAAGTCGAAATTCTGTCCGTGTAACGCTACGCTATTTTTAATCATTGTAAGTTATGTTCAACCTTTTTATATTAATGTCTCGTAGCTAAGTTATTATTATGCTTATTTAAAACGAAGTAATCATGATGTTGGGCTAATTACTAAAATTGGGTAATTGGGCTTTGTACCATAATTGGGGTTTGGACAAAAGAACGACACTTGTGGAAATTAGACTATGGGCTATTAATGGGCTTTATATTTGTTTAACTAAATGAAAGTTTGTTAATGTTAATATAAAGATTTACAATTGGGCGTCCCTATAAATTACCATATACACTCGATCGGACACGATGGGCGGGGTATTTATATGTACGAATAATCGTTCATTTAACCGGACACGGGAATGGATTAATAGCCACTAGAATAATTAAAACAGGGGTGAAATTACATTCAAGGGTAATTGGTGTAATTGTTAACAAAGTAGTAAAACCTTGGTTTACACGCAGTCGATAACCTGGTGTATTCATTAAACAAAGTATTAAAACCTTGTTACAATTCGAATCCCCAATTAGTTGGAATATTTAACTTCGGGTATAATAATAATTTGACGAGGACACTCGCACTTTATATTTATGACTGATGGACTGTTATGGACAAAAACCAGACGGACATATTAAATAATCCAGGACAAAGGACAATTAACCCATGGGCATAAAACTAAAATCAACACGTCAAACATCATGATTACGGAAGTTTAAATAAGCATAATTCTTTTATTTCATATTTAATTTCCTTTATTTTATATTTAATTGCACTTCTAATTATCGCACTTTTATTTATTGTTATTTAATCGCACTTTTAATTATCGTACTTTTTAATTATCGTAAGTTTATTTTATCGCACTTTTATTATTCGCAATTTCATTATCGTTATTTACTTTACGTTTTAATTTAAGTCTTGTATTTATTTTATATTTTACATTAGGTTTTAACTGCGACTAAAGTCTTAAAATCGACAAACCGGTCATTAAACGGTAAAAACCCCCCTTTATAATAATAATATTACTTATATATATATTTGTATTTTTATAAAAGTAAACTAATATAGCGTTGAGCTTTGTTTAAAGATTTCCCTGTGGAACGAACCGGACTTACTAAAAACTACACTACTATACGATTAGGTACACTGCCTATAAGTGTTGTAGCAAGGTTTAAGTATATCCATTCTATAAATAAATAAATATCTTGTGTAAAATTGTATCGTATTTAATAGTATTTCCTGCTAAAATTAATAACTATTTTATATACACCTCGCATAACATCAAGTAATTTTTTGGCGCCGCTGCCGAGGACTATCTTAAAAGCCGGAAGCGCAACGCTAATATAAAAAAAAAAAAATTTTTAGTTAACTTTTATTAAAATTCGTTTTTGTAAAAATACGTTTTAATTATTCAAAAATATAAAAAGAAAAACAAAAATATATGTATTTTTAAGATTTTCTTAAATATTTAAGTTTTATAAGTTTCTTTATTTTTATTTTAGTTTATAAAAATATAAGTTTTATTTTAAAATCTTTTATTTATTTAAAAACAGAAAACAGAAAATAAAAAAAAAAATATAAAAACGCGTAAAATTTCAAACCTGTCAGCTGAATTCTGGAACCCCGCGACTCGCGGGGTTTGATGCAATAAATGCCGCGACTCGCGGAGCCTTTCTGACAGGCGACAAAAAACCCTAAACCAGCATTAATTACGGGTTTTAATTAATTATTATTATTTAAACCTAATTATTATTATTATTATTATTAGTTTTATTTTAACTTTTACTTTTTAATTAATTTGTATTTTTAGTTTAATTAATTTATTTAAATTGTAAAATTAGTAGTTTTATTAAATAAATAATATAAAAATAATATTTTTATAAAAATTGTACTTTTTACAACTTTTTGTATATTTTTATATTTTGTCCCTTTTTAATCGTTGTAGCGTAATATTTGTATTTTTTAGCTCATATTTAATTTTAAACTTAGTTTTTGCTATAGTTATTTTTACTCCTAGATTTTTAGGCTTTGCCGTAGAATTCCTTAAGTGCTTTTTCTTTAGACTAAGATTTAGGTGCTTTAGAATTTTGCGATGCCTTTTTAAGTTTTAGTTTCTTTTTAAGTTATTTCCATTTGGGATTTAGTTTTTCCTGTAAGCTTTAATATTTTTAGACGACTTTTACTATGTATCAATTATCATTCCAATTAGTAATTTCAATTTGCGATTATAATTTTAAGTTAGTTGTAGTAATAAGGTTAGGTTAGTAAAGTATTTTTAAGTTTTATAAGTTTCTTTTATTTTTTTCGTCACCTTTTATTTTTCAACCATTTTTCTTTTTCGACCTTTTTCGACGAACTCTTTTTCTTTCTTATTTCTCGCTATTCTAGTTTTAGAACATAGATTTTTATTCTACTTTTTATCTAAATTTCTTAAAATTACGAAAATTTATTTTAAGTGGTTAAATTAATAGACATCAAAATTTTCTGGTTCGTAGTAATAGTTGGATTTGTACGTGGACCGGGTTATTGGAGCCAAACAGTCCTCAATTATATTGAGACCAAACGAATCCTGCCCCTCTGCTGCATCTTTTGGCTATTCGAAACGTGGGCAAAATCAGAAAAGTCTATTGATTGGATAACTTATTATAATTTTTCTTTCCTTTTTAAAACTAATAGGATATTCAGTGAATGCACCGAGCAAGACGTTCATCACCTTTTGTACGTTCACCACCTGTAACTAGATCAAGACATTTAGCAAATATAACCGCCGTTGATTTTTCTTTAGAATCGTCATCCAGTCGACCAAGTACTTCAGTTCAAATTTCCGATAATCCATTTTTTGAACCCGACCTCACAATTGAGAATCCGGAAAATATTCAGGAACGGTTCATAGATCCTGAACCACTAAACTTTCCTCCGGAACCACCAATCATTCAAACAGAGATTGTTGAGGAACGAACTATTAAATCAGAATCATCTAGTGATACCGATTCAACAAATTCAATTATGGAGAATCTGGAACCTTTAAGTATGGAAGACCGAATGAGAGCTAAACGCACTGGCCAAGGTCACGCAATTACTCATCCAGACATTAATGCGCCAGATTATGAAATCAAAGGACAAATTCTACACATGGTGACTAATCAATGCCAATTTAGTGGTGCGCGGAAGGAAGATCCAAATGAACATCTACGTACCTTTAATAGGATCTGCACACTATTTAAAATACGAGAAGTGGAGGATGAACAGATATATCTCATGTTATTTCCCTGGACTTTAAAGGGAGAAGCCAAAGATTGGTTGGAATCGTTACCTGAAGGGGCGATCGATACATGGGACGTTTTAATTGACAAATTTCTTAAACAATTCTTTCCTGCATCTAAAGCCGTAAGACTTCAAGCAGAAATTGTTACGTTCACACAGAAGCCAAATGAAACTCTATATGAGGCGTGGACAAGATATGGGAAGTTATTAAGAGGATGTCCGCAACATGGTTTAGACACCTGTCAAATAGTACAAATATTCTACCAAGGATGCGACATCACTACAAGAAAAGACATAGATATAGCAGCTGGTGGTTCTATTATGAAGAAAACCGAAACTGATGCTTACAAAATTATTGATAATACTGCTTCCCACTCACATGAGTGGCACCAAGAAAAAGATATCATTAGATCATCTAAAGCAGCTAGAGCCGATTCTAGTCATAACTTAGATTCCATTTCCGCAAAGATAGATGCTGTGGAGAGACGAATGGAAAAGATGACTAAGGATATTCACTCAATACGAATTAGTTGTGAGCAGTGTGGAGGACCACATTTGACAAAAGATTGTCTCAGTATTGAATTAACAATGGAACAAAGAGAGAATATTTCATACATAAACCAAAGGCCTGGAAATAATTATCAGAATAATTATCAACCGCCAAGACCGATTTACAATCAAAACCAGAATTATAACCGAAATATTCCATACAACAACCAACAAGGTCCTAGCAATCAACAAGTATCCAATAATACTTATAATCAGCAAAGACCTAATTTTCAAAACAAACCACCACAACAAACCGATGATAAAAAGCCGAATTTAGAAGATATGATGACGAAGCTAGTTGAAACTCAAACGCAGTTTTTCACATCTCAAAAACAAACAAATGAACAAAATGCTCAAGCATTTAGAAATCAACAAGCTTCTATTCAAAATCTGGAACAAGAAGTAAGTAACCTAGCAAGGTTAATAGATGAAAGAAAACCGGGAAGTCTACCTAGCGATACAAATGCTAACCCCCGGAATGAAACAGCTAAAGCTATTACCACAAGAAGTGGTACAACACTTAAACCACCTGAAATACCTGTAACTTCTGATGAAACCATTCCTACTCCACAAGAACCACAACCTGATCAAGATAAGGAAAAAGAACCGGTAGTTGAAAAGGTTAATGAAGATAACACAGTTAAGGATAAACCTTATGTTAAACCATACCAACCACCACTTCCTTATCCGAGTAAAATGAAGAAAGAGAAACTTGAAGCCGAGCAATCCAAATTCTTGGATATGTTTAAACAGATAAATGTAAATCTTCCTTTCATTGATGTGATTTCAGGAATGCCTAGATATGCTAAATTCTTGAAAGATCTAATCTCAAATAGAAAGAAAATGGAAGAACTCTCGGCTGTTACTATGAATGCTAATTGTTCAGCAGTGCTGTTGAATAAGATACCAGAAAAATTATCTGATCCAGTAAGTTTCACAATTCCATGTTTTCTGGGTAGTCTTAGTTCAATAGAAGCATTGGCAGACTTAGGTGCTAGTATAAATCTAATGCCGTATTCACTATACGCTAAACTAGACCTTGGAGAATTGAAACCAACAAGAATAAGCATACAACTAGCCGATCGATCAATAAAATATCCTAGAGGGATAATGGAGAACATGCTAGTTAAAGTTGGTACTTTAGTATTTCCAGTAGATTTTGTTGTTTTGGACATGGAAGAAGATTCTCAAGTTCCTCTCATATTAGGAAGACCATTCTTAAACACGGCTAAAGCAATGATAGACGTGTTCGGTAAGAAACTGACCCTAAGTATAGAGGACGAGAGTGTTACCTTTTCAGTTGATAGAGCAATGCAACAGCCACAATCTGCAGATGATACATGTTATTATATTCAAACTATAGATGCACATGCAGAATTATTAGAAGAATTTCCAGAATTACAAGGAACAGGAGAATGTTCTTTAGGAGAAGGTAATGAACCAATTGATGAAGCTGAAATGTTAGCTACACTTATAGCTAATGGATATGAACCAACAACAGAAGAAATTCAAATGCTAAAAGAAGAAGACAGATATCGATATAAATCATCGATAGAAGAACCTCCGAAATTAGAGTTAAAGCCACTTCCAAACCATTTGGAATACGCTTATTTACATGTTGAATCTGAATTACCTGTAATAATATCGTCTTCTCTTACTGAAAATGAGAAATCACAACTCATTTCTGTGTTGAAAGCTCATAAACCAGCCATTGCATGGAAGATTCATGATATTAAAGGAATAAGTCCTTCGTATTGCACACATAAAATCCTTATGGAAGAAGGTCATAAAACATGTGTGCAACGCCAACGAAGACTAAATCCTAATATGCAAGATGTAGTTAAGAAAGAGATTATTAAACTGCTAGATGCAGGTTTGATATATCCAATCTCTGATAGTCCATGGGTAAGCCCAGTTCAATGCGTACCTAAGAAGGGTGGTATGACTGTCATTACAAATGAGAAAAATGAGCTTATTCCTACTAGGACTGTAACAGGATGGCGTGTATGTATTGATTATAGAAAATTAAATGACGCCACCAGAAAAGATCACTTTCCCTTACCTTTCATAGATCAAATGTTGGAAAGATTAGCCGGAAATAGTTACTATTGTTTTCTAGATGGATTTTCCGGATATTTTCAAATTCCAATAGCACCCGAAGATCAAGAGAAAACCACATTCACGTGCCCTTATGGTACTTTTGCTTACAAACGCATGCCATTTGGACTTTGTAACGCCCCTGCAACCTTTCAAAGGTGTATGATGGCGATTTTTCATGACATGATAGAAGAATGCATGGAAGTTTTCATGGATGACTTTTCAGTCTTCGGTGATACATTTAAATCATGTCTAGTTAATCTGGAATGAATGCTAATTAGATGCGAAAAATCAAATCTAGTACTTAATTGGGAGAAATGCCATTTCATGGTTAAAGAAGGCATCGTTCTTGGACATAAAATTTCAAAAGAAGGAATTGAAGTGGATAGAGCTAAAGTAGATGTAATTGCTAAACTTCCACATCCCACCAATGTTAGAGGAGTTAGGAGTTTTCTAGGGCATGCCGGTTTTTACCGACGTTTCATAAAAGATTTTTCTAAAATTGCCACTCCTATGAATAAACTCCTAGAAAAGGATGCGCCATTCATCTTTTCAGATGAGTGTATCAAATCTTTTAATATTCTTAAAGAGAAACTCACTAATGCACCGATCATGATAACACCAAATTGGAATCTACCATTTGAACTAATGTGCGATGCAAGTGATTTTGCAATGGGAGCCGTTTTAGGACAAAGGATTGAAAAACGATTTCAACATATATATTATGCTAGTAAGACATTACAAGGAGCACAAACGAACTATACAACTACTGAAAAAGAACTCCTTGCTATTGTCTTTGCTTTTGACAAATTTCGATCATATCTCGTTCTAGCAAAAACGGTGGTCTATACCGACCATTCTGCTCTTAGATACCTATTTTCAAAACAAGATGCTAAACCAAGATTAATACGTTGGATCTTACTCTTACAAGAGTTTGATATTGAAATCCGAGATAAAAGAGGAGCAGAAAATCTCGCCGCTGATCATCTTTCTCGTCTTGAAAATCCCGAATTAGAAGTTCTAAATGAGTCAGCCATACAAGACAACTTTCCTGATGAATATCTATTGAAGATAGATTATAATGAAATCCCATGGTTTGCAGACTATGCAAACTACTTAGTTTGTGGATTCCTTGAAAAAGGATTATCGTACCAAAGACGAAAGAAATTCTTCAGTGATATAAAACACTATTTCTGGGAAGATCCACATCTGTTTAAAAGTTGTCCCGATGGAATAATACACCGATGTGTATTTGGAGATGAAGCCAGTAAAATATTAAACCATTGTCACACAGGACCAACAGGAGGGCATTATGGGCCTCAACTAACAGCAAGAAAAGTTTATGATGCTGGATTCTATTGGCCAACAATTTACAAAGACGCACACCTTCTTTGCAAATCCTGTGATGCATGTCAAAGGGCCGGAAAAATAAGTCAACGTGATGAAATGCCACAAAATGTCATCCAAGTATGTGAAGTATTTGACATTTGGGGTATTGACTTTATGGGTCCATTTCCAAAATCTCATAATAATCTATATATACTCGTAGCCATTGATTATGTATCTAAATGGGCGGAAGCACAAGCTCTCCCAACTAACGATGCACGAGTTGTAGTCAACTTTTTAAAATGTCTTTTTGCAAGGTTTGGAACACCGAAAGCTTTAATAAGTGATCGGGGTACTCATTTCTGTAATAATCAACTTGAGAAAGTTCTTAAAAGATATGGAGTAACTCATAAAATCTCCACCGCATATCATCCACAAACAAGTGGACAAGTTGAAAATACCAACCGAGCTTTAAAACGTATTCTAGAGAAAACCGTAGGATCAAATCCGAAGGAATGGTCCATTAAATTGGAGGATGCACTCTGGGCTTTTAGAACAGCCTACAAAACTCCAATTGGAACCACACCTTTTAGACTTGTTTATGGAAAAGCATGTCATCTTCCTGTAGAAATTGAACACAAAGCATTTTGGGCTTTGAAGACATGTAATCTTGATTTACATGAAGCTGGACGTCTACGATTAAGTCAACTAAATGAATTAGAAGAATTAAGACATGAAGCATACGATAATTCGTTAATCTATAAAGAAAGAACAAAGAAATGGCATGATAAAAGAATCAGAAGTTCAAAAGAATTTAAAGAAGGAGACAGAGTTCTTCTTTTCAATTCACGATTCAAGCTATTTCCTGGAAAATTTAAATCAAGATGGTCTGGACCATTCATAGTCAAAAGAGTTTTTCCATACGGAACGATAGAATTAATAAATTCAAATGAGATTGAATTTAAAGTTAATGGTCACAGAGTTAAACATTACATACATGGTCCGATGAAAGTCGACAACAAAGTTAAACACAATTTCGACACCACAGCTAACTAAGTGTGGGGAGAATCAAGTCTTTAAAGGATAATATGTATTTCTGTTAGAGTTAGATTGTCTGTTTTCGTGTAGTTCTCGAAAATGGAACACGTATGGTCTTTCCCTAGCAGACCCTAAAGAACTAGTCTTCTCCCCCCATTCTGAATTTTTATTTTTTTTTAGGTTTTTACAAAATGAAGACTGCCTGTGAACTAAACCATGGTCTAATGCTACATGCTTTGATCACTAAACGTAATAATGACATACTACCGAGTGAAATAGTATCAGTAATCAGAGAAAGAATGGACGGAGTTAGAAAAGAATCCAGATGCGAAGATAATAAGTTACAATTTGGTAAAGGAAAATCAAAATCCGCAGCGAAAAGAAGAGCACGACACCTAGAACGATGTCACAAATGCGGAAAATGGTCACATGGAGGTAAATGTTCAAATAATCAAACCTATTCAAATACCGAATTTGTTACTTTATGCGGAGACGGACCGTTCATATGTTTAGAAGAAAAGACACTGAATGCTCGAGGTTACGCCTATGTAGCCATGGAAAATCAATTAAACCGACTATCTTATGAATGGGATAGATCATATAACTAAAAAATCTATTCCACAGGTATGTCTGTACAGTTTTTATTTTTATTTTTATTTTTATTTTTAACCTTTTGATAATAAACGCTAATTTGTTCGCTAAAAAGTATTAAATTGATATTGAATAAAATTAGGTTTGGCGACCGAAATTATTGATATCATTCAAAAATTTATTACATCACTGCGAAATTTAACGTTTATTATAAGGTATAAATATCTTTAAACAATCAACCCAAAATATTTCAAAAATTTGTCATGAGTTAAATTAGGTCTTGGAACCGAAATTACTTTACCGAAAAGAGGGGCGCATATTTTTGATAATATTTGATTGATTAAAGTGGGATAAAAAGACAAAAAGATTTTTAAATTTATTTTTACCATGTTTTTAAAAATTAATATTTAAATCTTAAATTAATATTGTAAACTTTGTAAAAACAATATATTTAAAATATTTGAAAAATTAATATAAGTTTGATATGAATTTATGAATTTTTAAATTAAGTTTGGTGTGAATTTTTAATTTTTAAAATATAAAATTTTAATTTTATGCTTTTTAAATTTTAAGTTTGGTGTGAATTTTTAATAAAAATTTTGAATTTTATATTTAAGTTGTGTGAATTTAAAAATAAAAATTTACTTTATCTCATTAAGTTAAGAATATGATTTTTAAAATTCGTCGTAAGTTGAAGACTAGGTCTTTGAACCGAAATTGCTTTACCCGAGGGAGGGACGAGAACTTTTATTATCATTATTTTTAATCTTATTGATTTAAAGTATGCCAAAAACATTTAAAAAAACCCAAAAATCTTAGCTTTTAAAACAATCGCTACAAAAAGACAAATTTTAAAATTTTGTCGAAGGACGGACTAGGACATCGATCCGAAACGACCTCGTCCTAAATAACAAGGGAAACAAAATTTTAAAATTAATTTCTTAATTGTTTCAAAAGTTAATGATTATAAAAAATAAAAAAAAAAAAAAAAAAACTCCGCGAGTCGCGGAGTTTGAAGTGCATTTCGCCGCGACTCGCGGAGGGATGAAAAATCAGAAAAAAATAAAGAGCTGGAACAGATCAGTCCCAACCCCAAAACAATAAAAACCTGCGAAAAACACTCCACAAAAACACGAAAAAAACCCCCCAAAATCACAATTTTTAACCGTTAATCACCAAATTTTTTGCTGAAATCATGTTGAGAAGGATGCTATCTAAGAATTACTCAAGAAAAACGGTAAATTTCTACACCTAAACACCATTTAATCCGAAATTTGATGTTCTTGAGCTATTTTTTCCCCAATTTGATTTTGATGCTTTTTAGTGTAATTAAGCTTAAATTGTTTATGTATTATGCTTGTATAACCTAGATTGATGCTGTTTAACATGATTAGAAGCCTTAAACTTCAAATTTTGAATAATCTAGGGTTTGTGTTCTTGAGCAAATTTGGGGCTTTTTGATATAAACAGGTTATGGCCGATTTTTGTCATGAATTGTTGCTAAATTGAGTAGTGTAACATGTCTAGGTAGTTAAATAATCCAAACTTTGAGCCTAAACATGATTTTGAGAATTAAAGTGGAGTTTTTCAAGTCTAAAATTCATGAACTTGATTTTTGAAAGATAATGCCATTTGAGACTTGTTTGATTGCTAGTAATGATTATTTTGACATGTTATTTGAGTTGAATACTTATGAACTTGGGGAACATTTTCGTATATGCTTATTTGAAAAAGTGTAGATTTGATAAAAATGTGAAAATAAGCTTAAGTTTGATATAAATTGATAATGTCATTGTAATTATTTTGATTGATGATTTTGCTGACACTAATGCATATTTGGATGCACAAAAATTGTGTTTGATGTGTTTTGCAGAATGAAAGGGGTGAATCTTCATCCCAAGCCCGCAATGCTCCTGCTGAGAATTTGGAACAACAGGAGGTGGATAACTACTACAAGCAGGATGTACCTCATCCAGTCATGACCTTTTCCGATATGCATTTGGAAGAGTTGCACCCGAACCTGAGATTTGACAGACTTTGGATAGATTATCCAAAATATCAAAGGGGTTTGCATACTCTTCATTCTAAGGTTGTTGAGGTACCGAGGGTTATAGAATGGGGACCCTTAGAAGCTGTAGAATTGGCCGGGCCAATTAGGGAATTACTTGTACAGAGGTATGGTAATTCTTCTTTTAATGACTGGATATGTTTATTCACCATACGTAGACCTGTATATAAAGTATGGTGTGAAGAATTGTTATGTAGTATAGAGTTGAATGATCGGGTAGCTAGTTTAACCGATCGTTCTTTTATTAGATTTTTGTTAGGCGGTTCGATGCGCCACATGTCTTTACTGGACATGGCTCAGGCTTTACGTATATATACGCCTGAGGAGTTAGCGTCTGCCGAATGTAGAGGATTGATACTAAACGGTAGAAAGATAGATGAAAATTTTGATACACACGGTGTGTGGAGTCAAATGACAAGCCATCACCGTTTCAAAGGGGGAAATTACTCTTATTTGGATATAGATAGAGCCGAATTAAGAGTGATACATAGGTTTTTAGCTAATTCGATTACACAAAGGGGTAAAAACAAGGAAAAAGTAAATGAACAGGATTTGTTTTACCATATGTGTATTCGAGACCCACAAAGCGCTGTAAGTATACCATATTGTGTGGGTTATTATTTATCAGCTATGGTTCGGGGGATGCGACCACATAGCATAATAGGAGGTGGTATTTTTATTACTTTGATTGGTGAATATCTCGGTGTGGATATAAGTCGGGGGGAATTATTACTAGAAGAGCCGGAACCCCGCGATACTATAGGTTTAAATGTATACCATGGTGCGAAAGTTTTGAAGAGGCGAAATAACGCCGCAGTACGATACCATGGTAGACATCCACAGGTGGAGAGAAACCAGCAACAAGGTAATGTAGGAGGGGGGAATGAGATGCAAGAAATGCATAGGTTTATAGCTTCTCAGGAATACAAAAATGCTAGACAGAGAGCATTTGAAGATTGGCAAGTTCATCAGAACCAGATCATAGCTCATTGCCAACATATAGGTAGAAACTATATTCCTACACCGAAACCCATCTTCCCTCCTTGGTCTATAGAGATGCAGCCACCATATCCTACGTATGATCCTGCCGAAGCATTCTATAGCACTTATGGTTATGCCTGGAACCCCTATTGGTACCAATATCATCCTTAGTATACTTATTTTTTTATTTATTTTGTAATTTGTAATTATTGATACGTTTAATACTTTTGTTAATATTGTAATCATTAATTATCTAACTTTTATTCTTAGATTTTAATAATTTTTGAATGTGGGGTAATATACCAAACTTCAAAAATATGTATATATGTTTGCAGTTTATCTTATGTACACAACAGGGTAAAACAACGCATTTTCAAAGACTGGCATTAAGTTCAGCAAAAGCAACTAATTTTGACGACAAGATGCAAAATATATGTGAAATAACAACAAGACGGAATGAACAAATGATGTGCACCATTTATCATTCAGCAAACAAACGCCAATATATTTGGAAACTTTGGTAAAAATTTAATCATTTTCACACAAATCACCCTCAATAATTTAAATTGTTACTGATTTCTTGCAAATGAGGGCATTGCAAGATCTTAAGTGTGGGAAGGGGTTAAATTCTTTCGGATTTTAAAATTTTTTACTTTATACACTTGGTTACAATTAATATATACTAGTAAAGCAGTAGTTGTATTAGAATCTAGTGCTCTCTGATAAAAAAGAACAGCCCTAGTCTTATATACTGACTACCTAATTCTAGTAAAATTTTTCAATTAAATGAATTCAAATCATGTTTATACATATTTATGAACGATAAAACTAGGTTTTAACACCGAAATTATTGTTATCTCAGAAAGAACATAAATTAAGAAACAAACTAAAATGTCAAAATTCATTTAAAATGGAATAGAGGACGATAAAAAGAAAAATAAAAAGCCAAGTGTGGGAAAATTTACCAAGTTATCTAAACATATGTCACATATATCTGTAACAAATAACTGAAAATACTTTTGCTTTGGACTAAACTAAACTGTTTTACCCGATGAAAGAAAAGAAGAGATGGATCTACACGATGAATCAATTCCATCATTAAAAGGAAGTAAAGTCTTCCGAAAAAGAAACGCGCTTCTTGATTTAGGTCATGAAGTTGTCGTCCAGACCAGCTGTAGGTTGACGAAAAATCTAGAAAAGTCATCACTAAAATCAGTAGGAAATCCACGGACCTCAGCATTAAACAGGGTCGCCAAGTGGTCAGATTTATCCTAACCATGAGAAGGATTTATCTCGTACAATGGGGGGGGCACCATGCAAATTAGCTGGATAAGACTAATGAATCAGATCCCCAGAAAGGATAATCTCCTTAAAGATTAAAAATCAGCTTTTAAGACTGATATTACTCAATCCTAGAGATTGACCTTAAAGATTGAGAATTACAAACTCATGGAATTCGATG
The DNA here is from genome assembly GCF_046630445.1 of Rutidosis leptorrhynchoides. NCBI lineage: Eukaryota > Viridiplantae > Streptophyta > Magnoliopsida > Asterales > Asteraceae > Rutidosis > Rutidosis leptorrhynchoides. The sequence continues at coordinate 206,370,940 of NC_092336.1, read as the reverse complement.
ATATCTAAACTCGAGCTTAAACGAGAAAATATTTTGATCAAAATTATAAACCGATTTGTTTTCTGAAAACCCTATTTTCAATGCGTTCATTACCATTGAACGTAAAATCCTAGGAATTCACCTGGAATTCATAAGGTCACCTGAACCAAATCGGGTGTCAACCGTAAGAACGGTGGTTGCATAGTGGTCAAAGACAGGACCTTGTGCCAGACCGAAAAAAATTATAAGGGTGAGCTTTACTATTGCTCCTACCAAGGATAGTAATTGCGTCCGACACGTTATAGACCATAATCAAAAGCATGTCACGGGACATTGCCTTAACAGTTGCTTGTTCAACGCTTTCCTTTACAACCGGACGGTAGTTTGCCGAAAGGTAATATACGGAACAAGTAAACTGGACGTGTTGCTTTCCAAATACAAGGTTAGCAAGTGGGTGACACAAAACTGCAAGTTTGAGCTAAAATTTTCAAATCTGAAACCCACCAAACCCACAAAAATATTTTGCAAACACCGGTAAAGGGTTATTCCGGAAAACTTATCTAGGGTAAAAACTAGATTTAATTTTCAAAAGATCAAATGTTTTCATAAAGATCCAATTTCCTTAATGGATCTAAATTTTTATAGTCATGTGGGACTGTAAACCATATCGTTACTACCATTGTTTATACCGCCGTATAGAAATCACTGATGTACAAAGTGTGAAGAATAAAGAAGTGATTCTAGTATTTCAAGACGATATTGCTTGAGGACAAGCAACGCTCAAGTGTGGGAATATTTGATAATGCTAAAAACGAACATATATTTCATAGCATTATTCCTCAAGAAAGACAAGCTTTTAGTTGCAATTGTTCTATTTACAAGAGATATTCGTTTAAATAATAAAAGGTGAAGACAAAAGACAGATTCGACGAATTGAAGACGCAAACGACCAAAAAGCTCAAAAGTACAAAAGACAATCAAAAAGGTTCCAATTATTGATAAGAAACGTCTCGAAATTACAAGAGTACAAGATTCAAAACGCAAAGTACAAGATATTAAATTGTACGCAAGGACGTTCGAAAATCCGGAACCGGGACAAGAGTCAACTCTTAACGCTCGACGCAACGGACTAAAAATTACAAGTTAACTATGCATATAAATATAATATAATATATAATTAATTATATTAATTATATATATATTATATATATATATTATAAAACCGTCGGCAGAGAAACTCCAAGGGTGTGAGCTGTAAATACATTCTCCGCGACTCGCGGAGTTTGAAGAGGATTTTTGCCGCGAGTCGCGGAGCCCCAAAAATCAACTCTGGCTATAAAGCAAACCGAATTCTGATCATTTTTCATATTCTATTTTCTCTCATCTCTCTATCTATACGATATATATATATATATATAATTTATATTTTAATTTTAATTTTAATTATAATTCTAATAATAAGGGTATGTTAGCGAATGTTGTAAGGGTGTAAGTCGAAATTCTGTCCGTGTAACGCTACACTATTTTTAATCATTGTAAGTTATGTTCAACCTTTTTATATTAATGTCTCGTAGCTAAGTTATTATTATGCTTATTTAAAACGAAGTAATCATGATGTTGGGCTAATTACTAAAATTGGGTAATTGGGCTTTGTACCATAATTGGGGTTTGGACAAAAGAACGACACTTGTGGAAATTAGACTATGGGCTATTAATGGGCTTTATATTTGTTTAACTAAATGAAAGTTTGTTAATGTTAATATAAAGATTTACAATTGGGCGTCCCTATAAATTACCATATACACTCGATCGGACACGATGGGCGGGGTATTTATATGTACGAATAATCGTTCATTTAACCGGACACGGGAATGGATTAATAGCTACTAGAATAATTAAAACAGGGGTGAAATTACATTCAAGGGTAATTGGTGTAATTGTTAACAAAGTAGTAAAACCTTGGTTTACACGCAGTCGATAACCTGGTGTATTCATTAAACAAAGTATTAAAACCTTGTTACAATTCGAATCCCCAATTAGTTGGAATATTTAACTTCGGGTATAATAATAATTTGACGAGGACACTCGCACTTTATATTTATGACTGATGGACTGTTATGGACAAAAACCAGACGGACATATTAAATAATCCAGGACAAAGGACAATTAACCCATGGGCATAAAACTAAAATCAACACGTCAAACATCATGATTACGGAAGTTTAAATAAGCATAATTCTTTTATTTCATATTTAATTTCCTTTATTTTATATTTAATTGCACTTCTAATTATCGCACTTTTATTTATTGTTATTTAATCGCACTTTTAATTATCGTACTTTTTAATTATCGTAAGTTTATTTTATCGCACTTTTATTATTCGCAATTTCATTATCGTTATTTACTTTACGCTTTAATTTAAGTCTTGTATTTATTTTATATTTTACATTAGGTTTTAACTGCGACTAAAGTCTTAAAATCGACAAACCGGTCATTAAACGGTAAAAACCCCCCTTTATAATAATAATATTACTTATATATATATTTGTATTTTTATAAAAGTAAACTAATATAGCGTTGAACTTTGTTTAAAGATTTCCCTGTGGAACGAACCGGACTTACTAAAAACTACACTACTATACGATTAGGTACACTGCCTATAAGTGTTGTAGCAAGGTTTAAGTATATCCATTCTATAAATAAATAAATATCTTGTGTAAAATTGTATCGTATTTAATAGTATTTCCTGCTAAAATTAATAACTATTTTATATACACCTCGAATAACATCAATGCATATATTGCGGGGAACCCAAATGCTATTTTACGCAATGGGTTAAGAAATTATTTTGACTCAATATATCCGAATATTGGACTTCGTGATTTAGAAAAAGCGGCTAACATGCAACATAAAGAAGCATGTTATGCTTACGGATTAGTAATGTTCGCTTCTCACCAAAGTGAGAACAAGAACATCGGGCTACAACTATTAAACAAAACGTTCCCACAAGTGACGGAGTCGGTAATTGGGGTAAGAAATGAGGTTTTTAGATTGTTACGGGACTGTTGGACATTACGTAACCCTCGTCCCTTTGACGACGTTACAACACGCTGTCTTATCAACGGCCATAACGGTTATGTTCCACAAGACCAAGGATGGGAAGTAATCCTAGTAAAACCAAAATGCATGACTTGTTTCTGGACGTATGAATTACGTGTCTTTATTGCCTTTGCTGAACGACTTGTGTACTAGCTAGAATTATATTCACAACCATCTTGTATCAAATTTATTGTGTGCTATATTTCATGCTATATGTAAAATAAGCGGTATTGTAAGTTTGTAAAATATTGTGTAAAAGTTTGAACGCGAAATATTATTATAATCAGTTTTTCATATAGAATTGTAGTAGTTGAATTGTATATTAGCTACTAAGTATGAACTTAACGGGTAGGTACTACCCGAATTTAAAATTATAAAACGCTAATATGAAGAAAAAGCTTTTATAAATGAGTTCATATTATGCTACGAAATACTATTAACTACTCTTAATATTCTGTATGATTAACTTGTTCCATTTGACTATTTTGAAGGAAATGGCACCGACTACTCGACACACCGTGAATATGAATGAAGAGGAATTCCGTACTTTTCTAGCTTCAAACATATCCGCAGTACAGGCTGCGCTACATACCAACAATAACCTTGGATCTAGCAGTACAGGAAATCGTGTAGGATGCACCTACAAAGAATTCACTGCCTGCAAACCTTTAGAATTTGATGGAACCGAAGGACCGATCAGATTGAAAAGGTGGACCGAGAAGTTCGAATCAGTGTTTGCCATAAGTAAGTGTACTGAAGAGGACAAAGTGAAGTACGCTACGCATACCTTCACAGGTTCTGCGTTAACATGGTGGAATACCTATCTAGAGCAAGTGGGACAAGACGATGTGTACGCACTACCGTGGTCAGCATTCAAGCACTTGATGAACGAGAAGTACCGTCCCAAAACCGAGGTCAATAAGCTCAAGACAGAACTTAGAGGGTTACGAACCCAAGGATTTGATATTACCACGTACGAAAGACGATTCACAGAATTGTGCCTATTGTGTCCGGGAGCATTCGAAGATGAGGAAGAGAAGATCGACGCGTTTGTGAAAGGATTACCGAAAAGAATCCAAGAAGATATAAGTTCACACGAGCCCGCCTCCATACAACAGGCATGTAGAATGGCTCACAAACTAGTGAACCAGATTGAAGAAAGAATTAAAGAACAGACTGTTGAAGAGGCCAATGTGAAGCAAGTCAAAAGAAAGTGGGAGGAAAACGGTGATAAGAATCACCAATACAACAACAACAGCAATTACAACAATAATCGCAACAATTATCCCAACAATCGCAACATCAATCGCAACTACAACAAACGGCCCAACAACAACAACAACAACAACAACAACAACAGCAACTACAACAATCATCCCAACAACAATAATAACCGCAACAACAACAACAATCAGAAGTAGCTATGCCAAAGGTGTGAAAAGTATCACTCAGGGTTCTGCACCAAATTTTGCAACAAGTGTAAAAGAAATGGTCATAGCGTTGCGAAGTGTGAGGTCTATGGACCAGGGGTTAATAGAACGAAAGGAACAAATAGTATCGGAACGAGTAATGGCGGAGCAAGTAGTGTCGGAGCAAGTTATGCCAATGTAGTTTGTTATAAATGTGGAAAATCGGGCCACATTATTAGAAATTGCCCGAACCAGGAGAACACGAATGGACAAGGCCGCGGAAGAGTTTTCAATATTAATGCGGCAGAGGCACAGGAAGACCCGGAGCTTGTTACGGGTACGTTTCTTATTGACAATAAATCTGCTTACGTTTTATTTGATTCGGTTGCGGATAGAAGCTATATGAGTAGAGATTTTTGTGCTAAATTAAGTTGTCCATTGACGCCTTTGGATAGTAAATTTTTACTCGAATTAGCAAATGGTAAATTAATTTCAGCAGATAATATATGTCGGAATCGAGAAATTAAACTGGTTAGCGAAACATTTAAGATTGATTTGATACCAGTAGAGTTAGGGAGTTTTGATGTGATAATCAGTATGGACTGGTTGAAAGAAGTGAAAGCAGAGATCGATTGTTACAAAAATGCAATTCGCATTATACGAGAAAAAGGAAAACCCTTAATGGTGTACGGAGAAAAGGGCAACACGAAGCTACATCTTATTAGTAATTTGAAGGCACAAAAACTAATAAGAAAAGGTTGCTATGCTGTTCTAGCACACGTCGAGAAAGTACAAACTGAAGAAAAGAGCATCAATGATGTTCCCATTGCAAAAGAATTTCCCGATGTATTTCCGAAAGAATTACCGGGATTACCCCCACATCGATCCGTTGAATTTCAAATAGATCTTGTACCAGGAGTTGCACCAACAGCTCGTGCTCCTTACAGACTCGCACCCAGCGAGATGAAAGAACTCCAAAGCCAATTACAAGAACTTTTAGAGCGTGGTTTCATTCGACCAATCACATCACCGTGGGGAGCTCCTGTTTTGTTTGTCAAGAAGAAAGATGGTACATTCAGGTTGTGTATCGACTACCGAGAGTTGAACAAACTTACCATCAAGAAGCGCTACCCACTACCGAGAATCGATGACTTATTTGATCAACTACAAGGCTCGTCTGTTTATTCAAAGATTGACTTACGTTCCGGGTATCATCAAATGCGGGTGAAAGAAGATGATATTCCAAAGACTGCTTTCAGAACACGTTACGGTCATTACGAGTTTATGGTCATGCCGATTGGTTTAACTAATGCACCAGCTGTGTTCATGGACCTTATGAACCGAGTGTGTGGGCCATATCTTGACAAGTTTGTCATTGTTTTCATCGATGACATACTTATTTACTCAAAGAATGATCAAGAGCACGAAGAACATTTGAGAAAAGTGCTAGAAGTATTGAGGAAAGAAAAACTGTACGCTAAGTTTTCAAAGTGTGCATTTTGGTTGGAAGAAGTTCAATTCCTCTGTCACATAGTGAACAAAGAAGGTATCCAGGTGGACCCGGCAAAGATCGAAACCGTTGAAAAGTGGGAAACTCCAAAAACTCCGAAGCATATACGTCAATTTTTAGGACTAGCTGGTTACTACAGAAGGTTCATCCAAGACTTTTCCAGAATAGCAAAACCCTTGACTGCATTAACGCATAAAGGGAAGAAATTTGAATGGAATGATGAACAAGAGAAATCGTTTCAGTTATTGAAGAAAAAGCTAACTACGGCACCTATATTGTCATTGCCTGAAGGGAATGATGATTTTGTGATTTATTGTGACGCATCAAAGCAAGGTCTCGGTTGTGTATTAATGCAACGAACAAAGGTGATTGCTTATGCGTCTAGACAATTGAAGATTCACGAACAAAATTATACGACGCATGATTTGGAATTAGGCGCGGTTGTTTTTGCATTAAAGACTTGGAGGCACTACTTATATGGGGTCAAAAGTATTATATATACCGACCACAAAAGTCTGCAACACATATTTAATCAGAAACAACTGAATATGAGGCAGCGTAGGTGGATTGAATTATTGAATGATTACGACTTTGAGATTCGTTACCACTCGGGGAAGGCAAATGTGGTAGCCGATGCCTTGAGCAGGAAGGACAGAGAACCCATTCGAGTAAAATCTATGAATATAATGATTCATAATAACCTTACTACTCAAATAAAGGAGGCGCAACAAGGAGTTTTAAAAGAGGGAAATTTAAAGGATGAAATACCCAAAGGATCGGAGAAGCATCTTAATATTCGGGAAGACGGAACCCGGTATAGGGCTGAAAGGATTTGGATACCAAAATTTGGAGTTATGAGAGAAATGATACTTAGAGAAGCTCATAAAACCAGATACTCAATACATCCTGGAACGGGGAAGATGTACAAGGATCTCAAGAAACATTTTTGGTGGCCAGGTATGAAAGCCAATATTGCTAAATATGTAGGAGAATGTTTGACGTGTTCTAAGGTCAAAGCTGAACATCAGAAACCATCAGGTCTACTACAACAACCTGAAATCCCGGAATGGAAATGGGAAAACATTACCATGGATTTCATTACTAAATTGCCAAGGACTGTAAGTGGTTATGATACTATTTGGGTAATAGTTGATCGTCTCACCAAATCAGCACACTTCCTGCCAATAAAAGAAGATGACAAGATGGAGAAGTTAGCACGACTGTATTTGAAGGAAGTCGTCTCCAGACATGGAATACCAATCTCTATTATCTCTGATAGGGATGCTAGATTTATTTCAAGATTCTGGCAGACATTACAGCAAGCATTAGGAACTCGTCTAGACATGAGTACTGCCTATCATCCACAAACTGATGGGCAGAGTGAAAGGATGATACAAACGCTTGAAGACATGCTACGAGCATGTGTTATTGATTTCGGAAACAGTTGGGATCGACATCTACCGTTTGCAGAATTTTCCTACAACAACAGCTACCATTCAAGCATTGAGATGGCACCGTTTGAAGCACTTTATGGTAGAAAGTGCATGTCTCCGATTTGTTGGAGTGAAGTGGGGGATAGACAGATTACGGGTCCGGAGATTATACAAGAAACTACCGAGAAGATCATCCAAATTCAACAACGGTTGAAAACCGCCCAAAGTCGACAAAAGAGCTACGCTGACATTAAAAGAAAAGATATAGAATTTGAAATTGGAGAGATGGTCATGCTTAAAGTTGCACCTTGGAAAGGCGTTGTTCGATTTGGTAAACGAGGGAAATTAAATCCAAGGTATATTGGACCATTCAAGATTATTGATCGTGTCGGACCAGTAGCTTACCGACTTGAGTTACCTCAACAACTCGCGGCTGTACATAACACTTTCCACGTCTCGAATTTGAAGAAATGTTTTGCTAAAGAAGATCTCACTATTCCGTTAGATGAAATCCAAATCAACGAAAAACTTCAATTCATCGAAGAACCCGTCGAAATAATGGATCGTGAGGTAAAAAGACTTAAGCAAAACAAGATACCAATTGTTAAGGTTCGATGGAATGCTCGTAGAGGACCTGAGTGTAGTGACCCGAACTTTTCCATGTTTATATATATTAATTGAGATTGATATTTACATGATTAAATGTTTCCAACATGTTAAGCAATCAAACTTGTTAAGACTTGATTAATTGAAATATGTTTCATATAGACAATTGACCACCCAAGTTGACCGGTGATTCACGAACGTTAAAACTTGTAAAAACTATATGATGACATATATATGGATATATATATATAGTTAACATGATACTATGATAAGTAAACATATCATTAAGTATATTAACAATGACATATGTAAAAACAAGACTACTAACTTAATGATTTTTAAACGAGACATATATGTAACGATTATCGTTGTAAAGACATTTAATGTATATATATCGTATTAAGAGATATTCGTACATCATAATATCATGATAATATAATAATTTAAAATCTCATTTGATATTATAAACATTGGGTTAACAACATTTAACAAGATCGTTAACCTAAAGGTTTCAAAACAACACTTACATGTAACGGCTAACGATGACTTAACGACTCAGTTAAAATGTATATACATGTAGTGTTTTAATATGTATTCATACACTTTTAGAAGACTTCAAGACACTTATCAAAATACTTCTACTTAACAAAAATGATTACAATTACATCCTCGTTCAGTTTCATCAACAATTCTACTCGTATGCATCTGTATTCGTACTCGTACAATACACAGCTTTTAGATGTATGTACTATTGGTATATACACTCCAATGATCAGCTCTTAGCAGCCCATGTGAGTCACCTAACACATGTGGGAACCATCATTTGGCAACTAGCATGAAATATCTCATAAAATTACAAAAATATGAGTAATCATTCATGACTTATTTACATGAAAACAAAATTACATATCCTTTATATCTAATCCATACACCAACGACCAAAAACACCTACAAACACTTTCATTCTTCAATTTTCTTCATCTAATTGATCTCTCTCAAGTTCTATCTTCAAGTTCTAAGTGTTCTTCATAAATTCCAAAAGTTCTAGTTTCATAAAATCAAGAATACTTTCAAGATTGCTAGCTCACTTCCAATATTGTAAGGTGATCATCCAACCTCAAGAAATCTTTGTTTCTTACAGTAGGTTATCATTCTAATACAAGGTAATAATCATATTCAAACTTTGGTTCAATTTCTATAACTATAACAATCTTATTTCAAGTGATGATCTTACTTGAACTTGTTTTCGTGTCATGATTTTGCTTCAAGAACTTTGAGCCATCCAAGGATCCATTGAAGCTAGATCCATTTTTCTCTTTTCCAGTAGGTTCATCCAAGGAACTTAAGGTAGTAATGATGTTCATAACATCATTCGATTCATACATATAAAGCTATCTTATTCGAAGGTTTAAACTTGTAATCACTAGAACATAGTTTAGTTAATTCTAAACTTGTTCGCAAACAAAAGTTAATCCTTCTAACTTGACTTTTAAAATCAACTAAACACATGTTCTATATCTATATGATATGCTAACTTAATGATTTAAAACCTGGAAACACGAAAAACACCGTAAAACCGGATTTACGCCGTCGTAGTAACACCGCGGGCTGTTTTGGGTTAGTTAATTAAAAACTATGATAAACTTTGATTTAAAAGTTGTTATTCTGAGAAAATGATTTTTATTATGAACATGAAACTATATCCAAAAATTATGGTTAAACTCAAAGTGGAAGTATGTTTTCTAAAATGGTCATCTAGACGTCGTTCTTTCGACTGAAATGACTACCTTTACAAAAACGACTTGTAACTTATTTTTCCGACTATAAACCTATACTTTTTCTGTTTAGATTCATAAAATAGAGTTCAATATGAAACCATGGCAATTTGATTCACTCAAAACGGATTTAAAATGAAGAAGTTATGGGTAAAACAAGATTGGATAATTTTTCTCATTTTAGCTACGTGAAAATTGGTAACAAATCTATTCCAACCATAACTTAATCAACTTGTATTGTATATTATGTAATCTTGAGATACCATAGACACGTATACAATGTTTCGACCTATCATGTCGACACATCTATATATATTTCGGAACAACCATAGACACTCTATATGTGAATGTTGGAGTTAGCTATACAGGGTTGAGGTTGATTCCAAAATATATATAGTTTGAGTTGTGATCAATACTGAGATACGTATACACTGGGTCGTGGATTGATTCAAGATAATATTTATCGATTTATTTCTGTACATCTAACTGTGGACAACTAGTTGTAGGTTACTAACGAGGACAGCTGACTTAATAAACTTAAAACATCAAAATATATTAAAAGTGTTGTAAATATATTTTGAACATACTTTGATATATATGTATATATTGTTATAGGTTCGTGAATCAACCAGTGGCCAAGTCTTACTTCCCGACGAAGTAAAAATCTGTGAAAGTGAGTTATAGTCCCACTTTTAAAATCTAATATTTTTGGGATGAGAATACATGCAGGTTTTTTAAATGATTTACAAAATAGACACAAGTACGTGAAACTACATTCTATGGTTGAATTATCGAAATCGAATATGCCCCTTTTTATTAAGTCTGGTAATCTAAGAATTAGGGAACAGACACCCTAATTGACGTGAATCCTAAAGATAGATCTATCGGGCCCAACAAGCCCCATCCAAAGTACCGGATGCTTTAGTACTTCGAAATTTATATCATATCCGAAGGGTGTCCCGGAATGATGGGGATATTCTTATATATGCATTTTGTTAATGTCGGTTACCAGGTGTTCACCATATGAATGATTTTTATCACTATGTATGGGATGTGTATTGAAATATGAAATCTTGTGGTCTATTATTATGATTTGATATATATAGGTTAAACCTATAACTCACCAACATTTTTGTTGACGTTTTAAGCATGTTTATTCTCAGGTGATTATTAAGAGCTTCCGCTGTCGCATACTTAAATAAGGACGAGATTTGGAGTCCATGCTTGTATGATATTATGTAAAAACTGCATTCAAGAAACTTATTTTGTTGTAACATATTTGTATTGTAAACCATTATGTAATGGTCGTGTGTAAACAGGATATTTTAGATTATCATTATTTGATAATCTACGTAAAGCTTTTTAAACCTTTATTGATGAAATAAAGGTTATGGTTTGTTTTAAAATGAATGCAGTCTTTGAAAAACGTCTCATATAGAGGTCAAAACCTCGCAACGAAATCAATTAATATGGAACGTTTTTAATCAATAAGAACGGGACATTTCAGTTGGTATCCGAGCGTTGGTCTTAGAGAACCAGAAAATTTGCATTAGTGTGTCTTATCGAGTTTTTTAGGATTCATTAGTGATTCTGGACTTCGACCGTGTTTTCTTTAAAAATGATTGCTTAACATTTTTGTTGGAAACTATATATTTTTAACATATGAATATTATGTGATATATTAATCTCTTAACGTGTTTGATATTATGTGATAGATGTCTACCTCTAGAACAAGTCCCATTGACTCACCTAATAATAATGAAGAGTCAAATGTAAATTGGAATGATTCATGGACTGATTCACAAGTTCCCGAAGAGGAACCGGAAGAAGAGTCGGAACCGGAAGAAGAATCGGAACCGGACGAAGAATCGGAACCGGAAGAAGAATCGAAACCGGTGGGGGAAATAATAAAACGGTTAAGTAAAAGAGAATCCTCAACCAACCGACCAAGGTTACTTATGGTCAATGGTGTTTCCGCGAAGGAAGCAAAATATTGGGAGGATTACCAATTCTCCGATGAATCGGATTCCGACGAGAATTCCAATGATGTTATAGAAATTACCCCAACTGAATTTAAAAAGGCAAAAGAAAATAATAAGGGAAAGGGCATAAAAATAGAGAAATCTAATTCCAACCCCGATGAACTTTATATGTATCGTCAACCCCCGAAGTTCTTAAGTTGTAACAATGACCCGGGAACCTCTAAACCACCAGGTTTTTCTAAACCAATGTGGACAACGACGGCTCGTATTAGGGGAACATCATATATCCCTAGAAACTTGGAAAAACGAACCAAAACCGAAGAAGAAGAAACGAGCGAGTCGGAATAAGATAGTTGTATTCGTGTGGTGTAATATATGTAATATAGTGTTCTTATGCTTTATGATATATGTAAAAATTGCTTGTATTAATAAGTATTTTTTTATGAATCTAACTCTTGTCTATTTTACAGTTTAAAAACACAAAATGGATAGACAACCCAATATTTTAAGAGACCTACCCGGAGACATGATTGATGAAATCTTGTCTAGAGTCGGCCAGAATTCCTCGGCACAACTATTTAAGGCGAGATCAGTTTGTAAGACATTCGAAGAACGTTCCAAGAATGTCTTGGTTTATAAGAGACTTTCGTTTGAAAGATGGGGGATATCACATTGGGAAACCCATAAGTTACGATGTGTTTACTTTGACGCATATATTGCGGGGAACCCAAATGCTATTTTACGCAACGGGTTAAGAAATTATTTTGACTCAATATATCCGAATATTGGACTTCGTGATTTAGAAAAAGCGGCTTGCATGCAACATAAAGAAGCATGTTATGCTTACGGATTAGTAATGTTCGCTTCTCACCAAAGTGAGAACAAGAACATCGGGCTACAACTATTAAACAAAACGTTTCCACAAGTGACGGAGTCGGTAATTGGGGTAAGAAATGAGGTTTTTAGATTATTACGGGACTGTTGGACATTACGTAACCCTCATCCCTTTGACGACGTTACAACACGCTGTCTTATCAACGGCCATAACGGTTATGTTGCACAAGACCAAGGATGGGAAGTAGTCCTAGTAAAACCAGAATGCATGACTTGTTTCTGGACGTATGAATTACGTGTCTTTATTGCCTTTGCTGAACGACTTGTGTACTAGCTAGAATTATCTTCACAACTATCTTGTATCAAAGTTATTGTGTGCTATATTTCATGCTTTATGTAAAATAAGCGGTATTGTAAGTTTGTAAAATATTGTATAAAAGTTTGAACGCGAAATATTATTATAATCAGTTTTTCATATAGAATTGTAGTAGTTGAATTGTATATTAGCTACTAAGTATGAACTTAACGGGTAGGTACTACCCGAATTTAAACTTATAAAACGCTAATATGAAGAAAAAGCTTTTATAAATGAGTTCATATTATGCTACGAAATACTATTAACTACTCTTAATATTCTGTATGATTAACTTGTTCCATTTGACTATTTTGAAGGAAATGGCACCGACTACTCGACACACTGTGAATATGAATGAAGAGGAATTTCGTACTTTTCTAGCTTCAAACATAGCCGCAGTACAGGCTGCGCTACATACCAACAATAACCTTGGATCTAGCAGTACAGGAAATCGTGTAGGATGCACCTACAAAGAATTCACTGCCTGCAAACCTTTGGAATTTGATGGAACCGAAGGACCGATAGGATTGAAACGGTGGACCGAGAAGGTCGAATCGGTGTTTGCCATAAGTAAGTGTACTGAAGAGGACAAAGTGAAGTACGCTACGCATACCTTCACAGGTTCTGCGTTAACATGGTGGAATACCTATCTAGAGCAAGTGGGACAAGGCGATGCGTACGCACTACCGTGGTCAGCATTCAAGCACTTGATGAACGAGAAGTACCGTCCCAGAACCGAGGTCAATAAGCTCAAGACAGAACTTAGAGGGTTACGAACCCAAGGATTTGATATTACCACGTACGAAAGACGATTCACAGAATTGTGCCTATTGTGTCCGGGAGCATTCGAAGATGAGGAAGAGAAGATCGACGCGTTTGTGAAAGGATTACCGGAAAGAATCCAAGAAGATATAAGTTCACACGAGCCCGCCTCCATACAACAGGCATGTAGAATGGCTCACAAACTAGTGAACCAGATTGAAGAAAGAATTAAAGAACAGACTGCTGAAGAGGCCAATGTGAAGCAAGTCAAAAGAAAGTGGGAGGAAAATGGTGATAAGAATCACCAATACAACAACAACATCAATCGCAACAATTATCCCAACAATCGCAACATCAATCGCAACTACAACAAACGGCCCAACAACAACAACAACAACAACAACAACAACAACAACAACAACAGCTACAACAATCATCCCAACAACAATAATAACCGCAACAACAACAATCAGAAGCAGCTATGCCAAAGGTGTGAAAAGTATCACTCGGGGTTCTGCACCAAATTTTGCAACAAGTGTAAAAGAAATGGTCATAGCGCGGCGAAGTGTGATGTCTACGGACCAGGGGTTAACAGAACGAAAGGAACAAATGGTGTCGGAACGAGTAATGGCAGAGCAAGTAGTGTCGGAGCAAGTTATGCCAATGTAGTTTGTTATAAATGTGGAAAACCGGGCCACATTATTAGAAATTGCCCGAACCAGGAGAACACGAATGGACAAGGCCGCGGAAGAGTTTTCAATATTAATGCGGCAGAGGCACAGGAAGACCCGGAGCTTGTTACGGGTACGTTTCTTATTGACAACAAATCTGCTTACGTTTTATTTGATTCGGGTGCGGATAGAAGCTATATGAGTAGAGATTTTTGTGCTAAATTAAGTTATCCATTGACCCCTTTGGATAGTAAATTTTTACTCGAATTAGCAAATGGTAAATTAATTTCAGCAGATAATATATGTCGGAATCGAGAAATTAAACTGGTTAGCGAAACATTTAAGATTGATTTGATACCAGTAGAGTTAGGGAGTTTTGATGTGATAATCGGTATGGACTGGTTGAAAGAAGTGAAAGCAGAGATCGTTGGTTACAAAAATGCAATTCGCATTATACGAGAAAAAGGAAAACCCTTAATGGTGTACGGAGAAAAGGGCAACACGAAGCTACATCTTATTAGTAATTTGAAGGCACAAAAACTAATAAGAAAAGGTTGCTATGCTGTTCTAGCACAGGTCGAGAAAGTACAAACTGAAGAAAAGAGCATCAATGATGTTCCCATTGCAAAAGAATTTCCCGATGTATTTCCGAAAGAATTACCGGGATTACCCCCACATCGATCCGTTGAATTTCAAATAGATCTTGTACCAGGAGCTGCACCAATAGCTCGTGCTCCTTACAGACTCGCACCCAGCGAGATGAAAGAACTACAAAGCCAATTACAAGAACTTTTAGAGCGTGGTTTCATTCGACCAAGCACATCACCGTGGGGAGCTCCTGTTTTGTTTGTCAAGAAGAAAGATGGTACATTCAGGTTGTGTATCGACTACCGAGAGTTGAACAAACTTACCATCAAGAACCGCTACCCACTACCGAGAATCGATGACTTATTTGATCAACTACAAGGCTCGTCTGTTTATTCAAAGATTAACTTACGTTCCGGGTATCATCAAATGCGGGTGAAAGAAGATGATATTCCAAAGACTGCTTTCAGAACACGTTACGGTCATTACGAGTTTATGGTCATGCCGTTTGGTTTAACTAATGCACCAGCTGTGTTCATGGACCTTATGAACCGAGTGTGTGGACCATACCTTGACAAGTTTGTCATTGTTTTCATTGATGACATACTTATTTACTCAAAGAATGACCAAGAACACGGTGAACATTTGAGAAAGGTGTTAGAAGTATTGAGGAAGGAAGAATTGTACGCTAAGTTTTCAAAGTGTGCATTTTGTTTGGAAGAAGTTCAATTCCTCGGTCACATAGTGAACAAAGAAGGTATTAAGGTGGATCCGGCAAAGATAGAAACTGTTGAAAAGTGGGAAACCCCGAAAACTCCGAAACACATACGCCAGTTTTTAGGACTAGCTGGTTACTACAGAAGGTTCATCCAAGACTTTTCCAGAATAGCAAAACCCTTGACTGCATTAACGCATAAAGGGAAGAAATTTGAATGGAATGATGAACAAGAGAAAGCGTTTCAGTTATTGAAGAAAAAGCTAACTACGGCACCTATATTGTCATTGCCTGAAGGGAATAATGATTTTGTGATTTATTGTGACGCATCAAAGCAAGGTCTCGGTTGTGTATTAATGCAACGAACGAAGGTGATTGCTTATGCGTCTAGACAATTGAAGATTCACGAACAAAATTATACGACGCATGATTTGGAATTAGGCGCGGTTGTTTTTGCATTAAAGACTTGGAGGCACTACTTATATGGGGTCAAAAGTATTATATATACCGACCACAAAAGTCTTCAACACATATTTAATCAGAAACAACTGAATATGAGGCAGCGTAGGTGGATTGAATTATTGAATGATTACGACTTTGAGATTCGTTACCACCCGGGGAAGGCAAATGTGGTAGCCGATGCCTTGAGCAGGAAGGACAGAGAACCCATTCGAGTAAAATCTATGAATATAATGATTCATAATAACCTTACTACTCAAATAAAGGAGGCGCAACAAGGAGTTTTAAAAGAGGAAAATTTAAAGGATGAAATACCCAAAGGATCGGAGAAGCATCTTAATATTCGGGAAGACGGAACCCGGTATAGGGCTGAAAGGATTTGGGTACCAAAATTTGGAGATATGAGAGAAATGGTACTTAGAGAAGCTCATAAAACCAGATACTCAATACATCCTGGAACGGGGAAGATGTACAAGGATCTCAAGAAACATTTTTGGTGGCCGGGTATGAAAGCCGATGTTGCTAAATACGTAGGAGAATGTTTGACGTGTTCTAAGGTCAAAGCTGAGCATCAGAAACCATCAGGTCTACTTCAACAACCCGAAATCCCGGAATGGAAATGGGAAAACATTACCATGGATTTCATCACTAAATTGCCAAGGACTGCAAGTGGTTTTGATACTATTTGGGTAATAGTTGATCGTCTCACCAAATCCGCACACTTCCTACCAATAAGAGAAGATGACAAGATGGAGAAGTTAGCACGACTGTATTTGAAGGAAGTCGTCTCCAGACATGGAATACCAATCTCTATTATCTCTGATAGGGATGGCAGATTTATTTCAAGATTCTGGCAGACATTACAGCAAGCATTAGGAACTCGTCTAGACATGAGTACTGCCTATCATCCACAAACTGATGGGCAGAGCGAAAGGACGATACAAACGCTTGAAGACATGCTACGAGCATGTGTTATTGATTTCGGAAACAGTTGGGATCGACATCTACCGTTAGCAGAATTTTCCTACAACAACAGCTACCATTCAAGCATTGAGATGGCGCCGTTTGAAGCACTTTATGGTAGAAAGTGCAGGTCTCCGATTTGTTGGAGTGAAGTGGGGGATAGACAGATTACGGGTCCGGAGATTATACAAGAAACTACCGAGAAGATCATCCAAATTCAACAACGGTTGAAAACCGCCCAAAGTCGACAAAAGAGCTACGCTGACATTAAAAGAAAAGATATAGAATTTGAAATTGGAGAGATGGTCATGCTTAAAGTTGCACCTTGGAAAGGCGTTGTTCGATTTGGTAAATGAGGGAAATTAAATCCAAGGTATATTGGACCATTCAAGATTATTGATCGTGTCGGACCAGTAGCTTACCGACTTGAGTTACCTCAACAACTCGCGGCTGTACATAACACTTTCCACGTCTCGATTTTGAAGAAATGTTTTGCTAAAGAAGATCTCACTATTCCGTTAGATGAAATCCAAATCAACGAAAAACTTCAATTCATCGAAGAACCCGTCGAAATAATGGATCGTGAGGTTAAAAGACTTAAGCAAAACAAGATACCAATTGTTAAGGTTCGATGGAATGCTCGTAGAGGACCCGAGTTCACCTGGGAGCGTGAAGATCAGATGAAGAAGAAATACCCGCATCTATTTCCAGAAGATTCGTCAACACCTTCAACAGCTTAAAATTTCGGGACGAAATTTATTTAACGGGTAGGTACTGTAGTGACCCGAAATTTTCCATGTTTATATATATTAATTGAGATTGATATTTACATGATTAAATGTTTCCAACATGTTAAGCAATCAAACTTGTTAAGACTTGATTAATTGAAATATGTTTCATATAGACAATTGACCACCCAAGTTGACTGGTGATTCACGAACGTTAAAACTTGTAAAAGCTATATGATGACATATATATGGATATATATATATAGTTAACATGATACTATGATAAGTAAACATATCATTAAGTATATTAACAATGACATATGTAAAAACAAGACTACTAACTTAATGATTTTTAAACGAGACATATATGTAACGATTATCGTTGTAAAGACATTTAATGTATATATATCGTATTAAGAGATATTCGTACATCATAATATCATGATAATATAATAATTTAAAATCTCATTTGATATTATAAACATTGGGTTAACAACATTTAACAAGATCGTTAACCTAAAGGTTTCAAAACAACACTTACATGTAACGGCTAACGATGAATTAACGACTCAGTTAAAATGTATATACATGTAGTGTTTTAATATGTATTCATACACTTTTAGAAGACTTCAAGACACTTATCAAAATACTTCTACTTAACAAAAATGATTACAATTACATCCTCGTTCAGTTTCATCAACAATTCTACTCGTATGCATCCGTATTCGTACTCGTACAATACACAGCTTTTAGATGTATGTACTATTGGTATATACACTCCAATGATCAGCTCTTAGCAGCCCATGTGAGTCACCTAACACATGTGGGAACCATCATTTGGCAACTAGCATGAAATATCTCATAAAATTACAAAAATATGAGTAATCATTCATGACTTATTTACATGAAAACAAAATTACATATCCTTTATATCTAATCCATACACCAACGACCAAAAACACCTACAAACACTTTCATTCTTCAATTTTCTTCATCTAATTGATCTCTCTCAAGTTCTATCTTCAAGTTCTAAGTGTTCTTCATAAATTCCAAAAGTTCTAGTTTCATAAAATCAAGAATACTTTCAAGATTGCTAGCTCACTTCCAATATTGTAAGGTGATCATCCAACCTCAAGAAATCTTTGTTTCTTACAGTAGGTTATCATTCTAATACAAGGTAATAATCATATTCAAACTTTGGTTCAATTTCTATAACTATAACAATCTTATTTCAAGTGATGATCTTACTTGAACTTGTTTTCGTGTCATGATTTTGCTTCAAGAACTTTGAGCCATCCAAGGATCCATTGAAGCTAGATCCATTTTTCTCTTTTCCAGTAGGTTCATCCAAGGAACTTAAGGTAGTAATGATGTTCATAACATCATTCGATTCATACATATAAAGCTATCTTATTCGAAGGTTTAAACTTGTAATCACTAGAACATAGTTTAGTTAATTCTAAACTTGTTCGCAAACAAAAGTTAATCCTTCTAACTTGACTTTTAAAATCAACTAAACACATGTTCTATATCTATATGATATGCTAACTTAATGATTTAAAACCTGGAAACACGAAAAACACCGTAAAACCGGATTTACGCCGTCGTAGTAACACCGCGGGCTGTTTTGGGTTAGTTAATTAAAAACTATGATAAACTTTGATTTAAAAGTTGTTATTATGAGAAAATGATTTTTATTATGAACATGAAACTATATCCAAAAATTATGGTTAAACTCAAAGTGGAAGTATGTTTTCTAAAATGGTCATCTAGACGTCGTTCTTTCGACTGAAATGACTACCTTTACAAAAACAACTTGTAACTTATTTTTCCGACTATAAACCTATACTTTTTCTGTTTAGATTCATAAAATATAGTTCAATATGAAACCATAGCAATTTGATTCACTCAAAACGGATTTAAAATGAAGAAGTTATGGGTAAAACAAGATTGGATAATTTTTCTCATTTTAGCTACGTGAAAATTGGTAACAAATCTATTCCAACCATAACTTAATCAACTTGTATTGTATATTATGTAATCTTGAGATACCATAGACACGTATACAATGTTTCGACCTATCATGTCGACACATCAATATATATTTCGGAACAACCATAGACACTCTATATGTGAATGTTGGAGTTAGCTATACAGGGTTGAGGTTGATTCCAAAATATATATAGTTTGAGTTGTGATCAATACTGAGATACGTATACACTGGGTCGTGGATTGATTCAAGATAATATTTATCGATTTATTTCTGTACATCTAACTGTGGACAACTAGTTGTAGGTTACTAACCAGGACAGCTGACTTAATAAACTTAAAACATCAAAATATATTAAAAGTGTTGTAAATATATTTTGAACATACTTTGATATATATGTATATATTGTTATAGGTTCGTGAATCAACCAGTGGCCAAGTCTTACTTCCCGACGAAGTAAAAATCTGTGAAAGTGAGTTATAGTCCCACTTTTAAAATCTAATATTTTTGGGATGAGAATACATGCAGGTTTTATAAATGATTTACAAAATAGACACAAGTACGTGAAACTACATTCTATGGTTGAATTATCGAAATCGAATATGCCCCTTTTTATTAAGTCTGGTAATCTAAGAATTAGGGAACAGACACCCTAATTGACGCGAATCCTAAAGATAGATCTATCGGGCCCAACAAGCCCCATCCAAAGTACCGGATGCTTTAGTACTTCGAAATTTATATCATATCCAAAGGGTGTCCCGGAATGATGGGGATATTCTTATATATGCATTTTGTTAATGTCGGTTACCAGGTGTTCACCATATGAATGATTTTTATCTCTATGTATGGGATGTGTATTGAAATATGAAATCTTGTGGTCTATTATTATGATTTGATATATATAGGTTAAACCTATAACTCACCAACATTTTTGTTGACGTTTTAAGCATGTTTATTCTCAGGTGATTATTAAGAGCTTCCGCTGTCGCATACTTAAATAAGGACGAGATTTGGAGTCCATGCTTGTATGATATTATGTAAAAACTGCATTCAAGAAACTTATTTTGTTGTAACATATTTGTATTGTAAACCATTATGTAATGGTCGTGTGTAAACAGGATATTTTAGATTATCATTATTTGATAATCTACGTAAAGCTTTTTAAACCTTTATTGATGAAATAAAGGTTATGGTTTGTTTTAAAATGAATGCAGTCTTTGAAAAACGTCTCATATAGAGGTCAAAACCTCACAACGAAATCAATTAATATGGAACGTTTTTAATCAATAAGAACGGGACATTTCACCGAGTTCACCTGGGAGTGTAAAGATCAGATGAAGAAGAAATACCCGCATCTATTTCCAGAAGATTCGTCAACACCTTCAACAGCGTAAAATTTCGGGACGAAATTTATTTAACGGGTAGGTACTGTAGTGACCCGAACTTTTTCATGTTTATATATATTAATTGAGATTGATATTTACATGATTAAATGTTTCCAACATGTTAAGCAATCAAACTTGTTAAGACTTGATTAATTAAAATATGTTTCATATAGACAATTGACCACCCAAGTTGACCGGTGATTCACGAACGTTAAAACTTGTAAAAACTATATGATGACATATATATGGATATATATATAGTTAACATGATACTATGATAAGTAAACATATCATTAAGTATATTAACAATGAACTACATATGTAAAAACAAGACTACTAACTTAATGATTTTAAACGAGACATATATGTAACGATTATCGTTGTAAAGACATTTAATGTATATATATCATATTAAGAGATATTCATACATGATAATATCATGATGATATAATAATTTAAAATCTCATTTGATATTATAAACATTGGGTTAACAACATTTAACAAGATCGTAAACCTAAAGGTTTCAAAACAACACTTACATGTAACGACTAACGATGACTTAACGACTCAGTTAAAATGTATATACATGTAGTGTTTTAATATGTATTTATACACTTTTGAAAGACTTCAATACACTTATCAAAATACTTCTACTTAACAAAAATGCTTACAATTACATCCTCGTTCAGTTTCATCTACAATTCTACTCGTATGCACCCGTATTCGTACTCGTACAATACACAGCTTTTAGATGTATGTACTATTGGTATATACACTCCAATGATCAGCTCTTAGCAGCCCATGTGAGTCACCTAACACATGTGGGAACCATCATTTGGCAACTAGCATGAAATATCTCATAAAATTACAAAAATATGAGTAATCATTCATGACTTATTTACATGAAAACAAAATTACATATCCTTTATATCTAATCCATACACCAACGACTAAAAACACCTACAAACACTTTCATTCTTCAATTTTCTTCATCTAATTGATCTCTCTCAAGTTCTATCTTCAAGTTCTAAGTGTTCTTCATAAATTCTACAAGTTCTAGTTACATAAAATCAAGAATACTTTCAAGTTTGCTAGCTCACTTCCAATCTTGTAAGGTGATCATCCAACCTCAAGAAATCTTTGTTTCTTACAGTAGGTTATCATTCTAATACAATTTAATAATCATATTCAAACTTTGGTTCAATTTCTATAACTATAACAATCTTATTTCAAGTGATGATCTTACTTGAACTTGTTTTCGTGTCATGATTCTGCTGCAAGAACTTCGAGCCATCCAAGGATCCGTTGAAGCTAGATCCATTTTTCTCTTTTCCAGTAGGTTTATCCAAGGAACTTAAGGTAGTAATGATGTTCATAACATCATTCGATTCATACATATAAAGCTATCTTATTCGAAGGTTTAAACTTGTAATCACTAGAACATAGTTTAGTTAATTCTAAACTTGTTCGCAAACAAAAGTTAATCCTTATAACTTAACTTTTAAAATCAACTAAACACATGTTCTATATCTATATGATATGCTAACTTAATGATTTAAAACCTGGAAACACGAAAAACACCGTAAAACCGGATTTACGCCGTCGTAGTAACACCGCGGGCTGTTTTGGGTTAGTTAATTAAAAACTATGATAAACTTTGATTTAAAAGTTGTTATTCTGAGAAAATGATTTTTATTATGAACATGAAACTATATCCAAAAATTATGGTTAAACTCAAAGTGGAAGTATGTTTTCTAAAATGGTCATCTAGACGTCGTTCTTTCGACTGAAATGACTACCTTTACAAAAACGACTTGTAACTTATTTTTCCGACTATAAACCTATACTTTTTCTGTTTAGATTCATAAAATATAGTTCAATATGAAACCATAGCAATTTGATTCACTCAAAACGGATTTAAAATGAAGAAGTTATGGGTAAAACAAGATTGGATAATTTTTCTCATTTTAGCTACGTGAAAATTGGTAACAAATCTATTCCAACCATAACTTAATCAACTTGTATTATATATTATGTAATCTTGAGATACCATAGACACGTATACAATGTTTCGACCTATCATGTCGACACATCTATATATATTTCGGAACAACCATAGACACTCTATATGTGAATGTTGGAGTTAGCTATACAGGGTTGAGGTTGATTCCAAAATATATATAGTTTGAGTTGTGATCAATACTGAGATACGTATACACTGGGTCGTGGATTGATTCAAGATAATATTTATTGATTTATTTCTGTACATCTAACTGTGGACAACTAGTTGTAGGTTACTAACGAGGACAGCTGACTTAATAAACTTAAAACATCAAAATATATTAAAAGTGTTGTAATTATATTTTGAACATACTTTGATATATATGTATATATTGTTATAGGTTCGTGAATCAACCAGTGGCCAAGTCTTACTTCCCGACGAAGTAAAAATCTGTGAAAGTGAGTTATAGTCCCACTTTTAAAATCTAATATTTTGGGATGAGAATACATGCAGGTTTTATAAATGATTTACAAAATAGACACAAGTACGTGAAACTACATTCTATGGTTGAATTATCGAAATCGAATATGCCCCTTTTTATTAAGTCTGGTAATCTAAGAATTAGGGAACAGACACCCTAATTGATGCGAATCCTAAAGATAGATCTATTGGGCCCAACAACCCCCATCCAAAGTACCGGATGCTTTAGTACTTCGAATTTATCATGTCCGAAGGGAGTCCCGGAATGATAGGGGATATTCTATATGCATCTTGTTAATGTCAGTTACCAGGTGCTCACCATATGAATGATTTTTATCTCTATGTATGGGATGTGTATTGAAATATGAAATCTTGTGGTCTATTATTATGATTTGATATATATAGGTTAAACCTATAACTCACCAACATTTTTGTTGACGTTTTAAGCATGTTTATTCTCAGGTGATTATTAAGAGCTTCCGCTGTCACATACTTAAATAAGGATGAGATTTGGAGTCCATGCTTGTATGATATTGTGTAAAAACTGCATTCAAGAAACTTATTTTGTTGTAACATATTTGTATTGTAAACCATTATGTAATGGTCGTGTGTAAACAGGATATTTTAGATTATCATTATTTGATAATCTACGTAAAGCTTTTTAAACCTTTATTGATGAAATAAAGGTTATGGTTTGTTTTAAAATGAATGCAGTCTTTGAAAAACGTCTCATATAGAGGTCAAAACCTCGCAACGAAATCAATTAATATGGAACGTTTTTAATCAATAAGAACGGGACATTTCAAATCAGTCGCCTAAGTTTGTCGGCATACGACTTTTGTCTATCTTGAGCCGCTTTCAAATGAGTCTGGATCATCTCAATTTTACTATTCGTCTCTAAAACTAAATCGGTACTCCCGATTTCCATTTGTCCCACTTCACCCCAACAAATCGGAGTTCAACACCTCCGCCCATAAAGCATCTCATAAGGTGGCATTCCGATACTTGTATGATAACTATTATTGTACAAGAATTCCACCAAAGGCAAGTGCTCATCCCAACTACCACCGAAATCGATAATATACGCCCGTAACATATCCTCCAATGTTTGATTCGTACGTTCGGTTTGACCGTCCGTTTGAGGATGGTACGCCGTGCTCAATCTCAATTGTGTACCCATATCTTCATGAAACTTTTCCCAAAACAGTGATGTGAAACGAGTATCCCGATCCAAAACAATAGATATAGGAACCCCGTGTCTCGATATTACCTCCTTGATAAACAACCTCGACAAAGCCTCCGACGATATCGTTTCCTGAATGGGAAGAAACAAAGCACTTTTCGTCAACCGATCAACTATCATCCAAATCGTATCAAATTGGGTTCTCGCCGTCTTAGGTAACTTCGTGATGAAATCCATGGTAATGTGCTCCCATTTCCATTTCGGGATTTCTAATGGTTGTAACATACCATACAGATTTTGTTGTTCGGCCTTAACTTGCAAACACGTGACGCATTATTCAACATACTTTACAACATCACGTTTCATGCCCGGCCACCAATACTCTTTCTTCAAATCAAGATACATCTTCGTCGCGCCTGGGTGAATGGAATACTTTGACTTATACGCTTCATCAAGTAGCACTTGTCGGTAATCTCCCATTCTAGGCACCTACACTCATCCTTGGAAGGACAACAAACCATACGGGCCTAAAGTAATAGACTCCGTTTGCCCCACGATTCGTTCTTCTTGCTTATTATTAACAAAAGCTTCAATTTGAAACTCACCAAGCTTTACAAGAAAATCGTTTGTAATAATCAAGCGTAACGATCCTACTCGTATCACTGGATGTTGACTTTTTCGACTTAACGCATCCGCGACCACATTCGCCTTACCCGGATGATAAAGTATTTCACAATCGTAATCCTTTACCACATCCATCCACCTACGTTGATGATAATTCAAATCTCGTTGGTTAAAGAGATGTTTCAAACTCTTATGATCCGAATAAATCGTACACTTGACACCATACAAGTAGTGTCGCCAAATTTTCAACGCATGCACCACCGCAGCCAAATCAAGATCATGAGTCGGATATCTCTTTTTGTGTTCCTTTAATTGTCGAGAGGCATAAGCGATGACTTTACCTTGTTGCATTAGAACACACTCGAGCCCATTTAAAAAATCATCACAATAAACCGTCATATCTTCTACACCTTCCGGTAACACTAAGACCAGAGCTTGACACAATTTCTCTTTTAACAATTGAAAAGCAATTTCTTGCTCGTTCTCCCAATTGAATCTCACATTCTTCCTCGTCAACTTCGTCAATGGAGAAGCGATTTTATAAAAGTCTTGGATAAATCCACGATAATAACCGGCCAATCCGAGAAAACTTCAGATTTCCGTAGGCGTAGTTGGTCATTCCCAACTCTTCACCGTCTCTATCTTCCACGGATCCACTTGAATACCTTCTTTGTTCACAATATGGCCAAGGAATTGCACTTCCCTTAGCCAAAATTCACATTTGGAAAGTTTAGCATACAACTTCTCCTTTTGCAACGTCTTCAATACTTCACGCAAATGACGTTCATGTTCCTTATACTTTTCGAATAGACAAGTATGTCATCAATGAACACAATTACCGACTTGTCCAACATAGGTTGGCACAATCGATTCATAAGATCCATGAATGCCGCCGGTGCATTTGTAAGACCAAAAGGCATAACTACAAATTCAAAATGTCCATAACGCCTTCGAAATGCCGTTTTCTCAATATCTTCCTCACGGACCCGCATTTGGAGATAGCCGGACCGTAGGTCAATTTTAGAAAAATAAGTCGCGCCCTGGAGTTGATCAAACAAATCATCAATCCGAGGCAATGGATAACGATTCTTGATCGTCACTTTATTCAACTCCCGGTAATCGATGCACATGGCGAAGCACTCAGTCGAATAAAACCCTTTTCAAGCAACTCTTGGGTTTGATTTAACAACTCTTGCATTTCCGTTGGTGCTAAACGATAAGGAGTTTTAGCAATGGGAATAGCCCCCGGAACCAACTCAATGAGAAATTCAACTTGTCTTTCCGCCGGAACACCTGGTAATTCATCCGGAAAAACGTCTTCGAATTCACTAACCACTGAAATTTCACGAATGGATGGTGGCTGTGATGACCCGTCCAAATCCATTTGGACGAATACATCATTCATTGATTTCATAGTGAGGTTTTGACCTCTATATGATACGTTTTGTAAACATTGCATTCTTTTGAAAAGGCACACCATAAATGAATATATAAATCCAAGGTTTTCGACATCTGATGATTTCTACGTATAGACAATCACCGTATATAATAGTTTTTAATAATACATCCGTTAACAATACAGTCAAATAAGATACATGGTGATGATTTTGTGAATGCAAAGTTTTCTCGAATAAAGCATGTATGACTCCATGCACATAGCTTGTATAATGTATATGCAAACAGCGGAAGACTTCTAGGAACCTGAGAATAAACATGCTTAAAAGTGTCAACACAAAGGTTGGTGAGTTCATAGTTTTAATGTTGCGCATAATCTGTATGTAAAGGTGGATCATAAGATTTTAGTTGTTTCATCCAGAAATATTTATCAAAATATTTAACAAGATTGAGCACCATGGTAACTAAGCTTTAATGTTATAATAAGTGCCTCTGTTTTAACATATATGCAACCAACATGTACAATACACGCAATCCAACGTGTACTAAACTCAAATAGCATACGTCTGTTTTATAGTTCAGGCTAGGGTTTCTATACCTGGAACAGACGGGGATGTCAAGCCCTATGGATCCATATACCACTATTCGCGCCCACCAATTCTTATAACCGGCAGCTACTAGTTACCAAAGCTAAGGGATTTTCAGTTCAAACTCGGTGTAGAATTTAGTATATACTTGTATCCATTGCGTTTAAAATAAAGTGCATGTATTCTCAGCCCAAAAATATATATTGCAAAAGCATTTAAAAAGGGAGACTATAAACTCACCTTAGCAGCACATAAATTTATTCACCGAAATGTGACCGAAACTCGAAATGTAAAGTAATCGTAGATCTCAACCTAGAGAATATATGTTGGTCAATAAATGTCTAAAAAATAGGTCGGGTCATAGTGTATCATAATCCTAATGCTCGAGACCGATATGCAAAAGTTAACAAAAGTCATCTCAAAAGTCAACCTGGCCCAATATGATCTTTAAATCTATACATGTTTATTAACATAATATAAGTCTCGATAATTGAACGAATTTATAGTTTATCAAACTCAAAATGTTATTTATTTCAGGAGCTATATTATATTTGAATTATCATGGCAATCGAACATATTTTATTATTTCACATAGTTTTCCAATACTTGTAAAATCATATTATAGTGTTTATAAAGCTTTAAAACATGATCAAACAGTCAACTTTGACAATTGATCAACAAAACAAAACGTTCCTTATATATAAATTCATTTACTCGATTAGTAATATCTAAAATCCAATTTATCAATCTCATAGACAAGTTGTTTAAATATTAATTTACAGTTTCAAACACAATTTCAATTAACATTAACCATAATTCAGTTGACCATATCTTTTAATCCGTTCAATGAAATCACGCAATTTCTAAATGAAAAGTTAATAATTTTTCGCCAGCTTTCCAAAAATATACATATCATATACATTATATCAGTAGCATATGTATCAAATTCGTGATTCATCATAAACTATCTAACGACAAAATTAAAGCATACAAGCATGCATAAACATATATACTCGAGCACCAGACATGGATACACTATTAATATATAAAAGATAAGATATGAATGCTCACGTATCAATATTGTGATTCAATATTGTAGGAAAGTACGTAGACGCAACGGAGATGATAAACATTAGTTTGACTCACGAGCAATACCCTCGAACAATACCCATAACCTCCATAGCTATAACCCATAATTTCCCTAGCTTTATCCCGCTCGCAAAACCCGTTTTGAAATAACTCGCTCATGACCTCATCGTAGTATTTTATGTATAATACTACTAATAATAATACTCCTAACTATAAAATTAATAATAATTTTAATTTTAATAATAATAATAATAATATAAATATAAATATATATATATTTATATATCGTAAGAGATAGAGAGTTGAAATGTGTGCAAACTGAGCCAGAAGTCGAGCAATTTATAGAACCTTTCCTGCCCCCAGCCCCAATGCATCGCATGGGTTTCATGGGCAATGGCCATGCGATCTCATGGCTCCATTGTCTAGCTCACACTTGTTTGTTTTCTTGCTTGTCGACATATTAATATATTTATATAATATATATATATATAATTTATATTAATTATATATCTATTATATTATATTCATGTGCATAGTTGACTTATAATTTTAGGTCCAATAACTTATACGTTGACGCTCGACTTACGTCCTGATTTCGGTTTTTCGAACGTCCTTTCGTACGCTTAGAAAACTTGCACTTTACGTTACTCGACGTGTACCTTTATCAATAATTAGACTTAATCATCGATAGACTATATTACCCAAATTATAATCTTTACATTTGAGCGTTGTGGTCATTTGCTTCTATAAATCAATGTCTTGTGTTTATCAAAATGTATTATTTTTAAATCAAACATTTTATGACTAAGTTAATATTATATTTTATTACTTTGTAAAATATACATACATTTTCATTTTGAAATAGTGTTTTTTACTGTAGCAAAATGTTTTTTACTGTAGCAAATAGTGGTTTTCAAAAACACTGTAGCTTTTCGGGTACTGTAGCAATTCGAAAATAATGTAGCAAATTAGTGTTTTACTTATTCATCTTAAACGTTTTAGTTAACTTATCTAAATATCAATCGAATTAATAAACGAATGTTACTATCGTTTACTAAATAACTTGAAATTATATATATGTATATATCTTTATTTAATATACATAAATCAGTTTTTAAATACACATTGCAAGTTATTTATAATTAATTTTAATAAATAATATTCCAAATTATTGTATATATATATATATATATATATATATATATATATACACACAAATAGATGTTCGTGAATCGTCGGTCAATAGTCAAAGGTTAACTGAATATATAACATTAGATCAAAAAATTTGAGAATCAATATTACAGACTTTGCTTATCTTGTCGAAATCATATAAAGATTAAGTTTTAAATTTGGTCGAAAATTTCCGGGTCGTCACAGTACCTACCCGTTAAAGAAATTTCGTCCCGAAATTTGATAGAGATCGTCATGGTTAACAATAAAAATGTTTTCATGACGAATAGGAGTTGATAGATAGAGTGTTATTACCATAGAGTAATATGGATAAAATAATTCGACTACTCGAAGAGTACGAGTGAAGCTATCACAAAAAGTGAAATGAGTAAATACATGTTTGCCTTAACTGGTGACGTAGCCACGGTTGATTTCCGGAATTCAAGGGATTTAGAGAAAAAATCTTTGTAATAAGATTTGGTTCTTCGGTAATTAAGGAAATTAGGATCTTCTTTGGTTAAATGCAATAATCTGTTTCGATTGCTCTGTCGGATATTTTACTATAAATCTACTCCCTTCATTTCCTTATTTCCACAGTTCACATCTTCTTTTCTTTCTCCCTCAATTCATACTTTAAAGTATTCGTCAATATGCTCCATCTAGTTCTGATTCTTGATATACTCCTAACTTTCATATCTGTCATTCTTCTTTTTCATCTGCCGCCGGAAGAATCTATTTACTTTTACTATACTCTTGGTTTTACAGTGTTTTTAGTTCTCCCGTGTCTTTATATTGCTATATGCATCGATATACACGGTTTGTAATTTCTGGGTTGTTCTTGAGCTTTATATCTTCCCTTATATTTCGATGTCTCTGCTTCTGTCTTTTTATAATCATTGAAATCTACAGTTAATGCTCTCTTCTATTTGATGCGATTTATACTCCCATTTCTATTTCGGAGCTTCATGCTTTTGTTTTCTCTTAGCAAGTAATGGTCCAAAATTCGTAGGTATGGAGTTTTGAATGATCATATTATACAAAGCAGAAAGGAAAGGTAATAGCACGATTTGATTTGTCAAATTACCAGAATATTCGAAAAAGACCGAATCATCAAGAAAAATATTTTCTTGATATGTTTAGAGGTTAAATAGAATGAAAGAGTTATGTAACATGGTTCATGATGAGGATATGATCTGTAAACCTTTATCACGTTCAATTAGAAACTCAGCATGACTTACTGTAATATAATCATGTTGATCAAGTGTCATTATATTATACTAACTCATGCTTCAATTCCCAACACTTCTTCAAAAACATTCATAATTTAAACTCGAAGGTTTACAGAATATAGAAAATAAACAGTTTCCTTTATGATATTATACAGATAACGCGAGGAGATAAATGATTTCAGATAAGGATAGTTACGAAAATATCTTAAGAAATATCGAGGATATTTATAATGAAAGATACGATGATATCTTAGAATTTCTAATATCAAAAGATGATAAAGAAGATTTGTCCGTAAAGGTTTAGAGTTAGGAGCAAGGTATTCGTTAATGACTTCAGCATATACTGAATCATTTGGATTCTTTGAAGGCAGGTTTAGTCTTTGTGATTTGTTCACAGCCTCCTTCATGGTTTGCTCAATCCGTTTTCCAGTTCCAAACCTTCTCTATTTCTGAGCTTTGCTAACACACCACTTATTATTATCAAACTTTTGGCCATTAAGACCATTTACAGTTTTGCTGCTTCATCAGCATTCAAAGTTATCATAACCGAATCGTCGGTTATCAATCCGAGGTGTTTTTAAGAGTTTGAAGAGTTTGAATGAAGATTGTAATTGTCAAGATACATATGATGTTCTAGAATTTTGAATGATTCAAATATTTTTCTGGGCTTTATGAATATAAGTGATGTCCTAGCACAGTTCTGAAGTCAAAGTATAGCTTTGAAAGATATAGGAATCTAAGAGTGATATCTTCTGTTAGATCTTAACTTGGATTCTGATTTTTCAAAATCAGAATATGTAATCAAATTTGGATGCGAATGGTTATTTTGATTTCTAGAAAAGAATGTATATCGTTGTGAAAGTAATGAGTATAGTTGATGATTTTCTAAATCAGAATCGAAGAATGTAACATATTAATTGTGAATTTATATATCTTTCGGGTATTACCTACCCGTTAAAAGTTTTACAAGTAATATTTTTTACTAGAGAATTTTATTACAGTCTTTATGAAAATATATGTATGTATATTTTCTTCAGATGTAATACATATTTAATGAGTTAATATCATATTAAGCTCATTTGGTTTTCGGCTGGATTAGAAATAAATAATCTCTAAAACATTAAAGATTTCATAATCTTCGCGGAGTATTTCACTAATGTAATCAATACTTCGTTATTCAGTTTTATTGATATTTCCTCAGTGAATCATGTTGGTGCTTATGGAACTCTTGTTAACTTCGCAAGGTACGAATGGTGTTTTCTGAAAAGTTTCAAGTACATCGAAAATGAAAGTGTAAAATCAAACATGTATTTGAATAATACACTTGATTTATTATGAAATGGAATCTATTAAGTCGAAGCAGAGATTATAGTTAGCGATTGTTAATTCATTAACGAAGGATGTACATCATAGCATATTAATAACATGAACTAACCGAGTAGTTACGATTCACACATAATAGCTTAGTACTAAAAGATTTATTTTGAATCTCAAAATTCATATATATATATATATATATATATATATATATATATATATAAAATATACATATAATTTCTTCAGAGGGAATGAGTTAATACTTCATAACTCATTGATACGATATATGCGTTGTTGATTAGTGATGATGTTTGCGGTGATTATGGATCTGACGGAGCTTGTGATGTTGTAAATGCTGCTGATGCTGACGATGCTGACGGTACTGACGGTGCTGGTGAAACGGATCTAGCTTGTAAATCGTGCACCATTCCGATCAGGGTTTTATTTCATCATTTCTATTCGCTCGCTCATCTGGTTTACAATTAGAACTAGAATAAGTAATCTCTAAAACTTTTAGAAACTACATATTCTATGCAGAATATTTCTTCGATGAAGTTATGAATCAATACTTCATCATTTGTTGTTGTTGGTATTCCTTGGTATCTATGGTGCGTATGACGTTGATGTTCGAGGTACAAATTGCGATGTTGAGGTGTGGGATGCGGATGTTGTTGTTGGTGGTAATGATACTGTTGGTGTTGATGATGGTGGTACTGTTGATGCCGGTGATGCTGCTGATGCTTGTAATCTTTGCACCATATTCTCCAAAGCTGCTACCCGAGCGCGAAGCTCGTTGACTTCTTCTACTACACCGGGATGATTGGTGGTTCGGACGAGCGGATGAATAAGATCCAGAATTTGAGATAGTATATAATCATGACGAGATACTCTGGAGATGTGAGAGAAAATGGTTTTACGAACAGGTTCGCCAGTAAGTGCTTCAGGTTCTTCGCCAAGAGGGGAATGTGGTGGATGGAAGGGATCACCTTCTTCTTGTCTCCAATGATTAAGTAAGTTACGAACCCATCCCCAATTCATCCAGAATAGATGATGGCTAATTAGTTGATCCATTCCGGTTACGCTGCTTTCGGAGCTCAGGTCGAATTCCATATTGGAATAGTTGTCGGAATCTGAGGAATTTGAACAGGATGCGGGATCCATCTTGTATAATCAGGCAATTGATTTTTAATATATAATAGATTATAGGACTTAGATTGGTATTCTTCAACACATAATTTACATATGTATATATAATACCAAAATCTCATAAATTACGGAGAAATTTTCAGAAGATGTCAGGAAAAGTTTACAGTAACAGATATATTAAGATATGAAGTCATCTGTATACTATATATGCAATAATTGCAGGAAAACGTGTCTAGACTCAAAAATGATAACAAAATTTGGTAAAAACAGATACGGTCATAGTTCAGACTCACTAATGCATCCTAACAATTACCAGTTAAACACACTAATGCAAATTCTGGTTCCCTATGACCTCAAGCCCTGATACCAACTATGATGACCCATCTAAATCCATTTGGACGAATACATCATTCATTGATTTCATAGTGAGGTTTTGACCTATATATGATACGTTTTGTAAACATTGCATTCTTTTGAAAAGGCACACCATAAATGAATATATAAATCTAAGGTTTTCGACATCTGATAATTTCTACGTATAGACAATCACCGTATATAATAGTTTTTAACAATACATCTGTTGACAATACAGTCAAACAAGATACACGGTGATGATTTTGTGAATGCAAAGTTTTCTTGAATAAAGCATGTATGACTCCATGCACATAGCCTGTATAACGTATAGGCAAACAGTGGAAGACTTCTAGGAACCTGAGAATAAACATGCTTAAAAGTGTCAACACAAAGGTTGGTGAGTTCATAGTTTTAATGTTGCGCATAATCTGTATGTAAAGGTGGATCACGAGATTTCAGTTGTTTCATCTAGAAACGTTTATCAAAATATTCTACAAGATTGAGCACCCTGGTAACTAAGCTTTAACGTTATAATAAGTACCGCTGTTTTAATATACATGCAACCAACATGTACAATACATGCAATCCAACGTGTACTAAACTCAAATAGCATACGTCTATTTTATAGTTCAGGCTAGGGTTTCTATACCTGGAACAGATGGGGATGTCAAGCCCTATAGATCCATATACCACTATTCGCGCCCACCAGTTCTTATAACCAGCGGCTACTAGTTACCAAAGCTAAGGGATTTTCGGTTCAAACTCGGTGTAGAATTTAGTATGTACTTGTATCCATTGCATTTAAAATAAAGTGCATGCATTCTCAGCCCAAAAATATATATTGCAAAAACATTTAAAAAGGGAGACTATAAACTCACCTTAGCAGCACATAAATTTATTCACCGAAATGTGACTGAAACTCAGAATGCAAAGTAATCGTAGATCTCAACCTAGAGAATATATGTTGGTCAATAAATGTCTAACAAACTAGGTCGGGTCATAGTGTATCATAATCCTAATGCTCGAGACCGACATGCAAAAGTTAACAAAAGTCATCTCAAAAGTCAACCTGACCCAATATGATCTTTAAATCTATACATGTTTATTAACATAATATAAGTCTTGATAATTGAACGAATTTATAGTTTATCAAACTCAAAATATTATTTATTTCAGGAGCTATATTATATTTGAATTATCATGGCAATCGAACATATTTTATTATTTCACATAGTTTTCCAATACTTGTAAAATCAGATTATAGTGTTTATAAAGCTTTAAAACATGATCAGACAGTCAACTTTGACAATTGATCAACAAAACAAAACGTGCCTTATATAGAAATTCATTTACTCTATTATTAATATCTAAAATCCGATTTATCAATCTCATAGACAAGTTATTTAAATATTAATTTACAGTTTCAAACACAATTTCAATTAGCGTTAACCATAATTCAGTTGACCATATCTTTTAATCCGTTCATCGAAATCACGCAATTTCTAAATGAAAAGTTAATAATTTTTCGCCAGCTTTCCAAAAACATACATATCATATACATTATATCAGTAGCATATGTATCAAATTCGTGATTCATCATAAACTATCTAACGACAAAATTAAAGCATACAAGCATGCATAAACATATATACTCGAGCACTAGACATTGATACACTATTAATATATAAAAGATAAGATATGAATGCTCACGTATCAATATTGTGATTCAATATTGTAGGAAAGTACGTAGACGCAACGGAGATGATAAACATTAGTTTGACTCATGAGCAATACCCTCGAACAATGCCCATAACCTCCATAGCTATAACCCATAATTTCCCTAGCTTTATCCAGCTCGCAAAACCCATTTGGAAATAACTCGCTCATGACCTCGTCATAGTATTTTATGTATAATACTACTAATAATAATACTCCTAACTATAAAATTAATAATAATATTAATTTTAATAATAATAATAATATAAATATATATAAATATATATCGTGAGAGATAGAGAGTTGAAATGTGTGCAAACTGAGCTAGAAGTCGAGCAATTTATAGAACCTTTCCTGCCCCCAGCCCCCATGCGATCACATGGGTTTCATGGGCAATGTCCATGCGATCGCATGGCTCCATTGTCCAGCTCACACTTGTTTGTTTTCTTGCTTGTCGACATATTAATATATATATATATATATATATATATATATATATATATATATATATATATATATATATATATATATATATATATATATATATATATATATATATATATATATATAATTATATTAATTATATATATTATATTATATTTCTGTGCATAGTTGACTTGTAATTTTAGGTCCGATAACTTATACGTTGACGCTCGACTTACGTCCTGGTTCCGGTTTTTCTAACGTCCTTTCGTACGCTCAGAAAATTTGCACTTTACGTTACTCGACGTGTACCTTTATCAATAATTAGACTTAATCATCGATAGACTATATTACCCAAAGTATAATCTTTACATTTGAGCGTTGTGGTCATTTGCTTCTATAAATCAATGTCTCGTGTTTATCAAAATGTATTATTTTTAAATCAAACGTTTTATGACTAAGTTAATATTATATTTTATCACTTTGTAAAATATACATACATTTTCATTTTGAAATAGTGTTTTACTGTAGCAAAATGATTTTTCCTGTAGCAAATAGTGGTTTTCAAAAACACTGTAGCTTTTCGGGTACTGTAGCAATTCAAAAATACTGTAGCAAATTATTGTTTTACTTGTTCATCTTAAACGTTTTATTTAACTTATCTAAATATCAATAGAATCAATAAAAATATGTTACTATCGTTTACTAAATAACTTGAAATTATATATATGTATATATCTTTATTTAATATACATAAATCAGTTTTTAAATACACATTGCAAGTTATTTATAATTAATTTCAATAATTAATATTCCAACTTATTGTATATATACATATATATATATATATATATTTATATATATCTACTTACAAATAGATATTCGTGAATCGTCGGTCAATAGTCAAAGGTTAACTGAATATATAACATTAGTTCAAAAATTTTGAGAATCAATATTACAGACTTTGCTTATCTTCTCGAAATCATATAAAGATTAAGTTTTAAATTTGGTCAAAAATTTCCAGGTCGTCACAGTGGCTCTTCACGAGTATCAACTACATGGGCAAGAAAAGCCATGCCACCACCACTAAGGAAACGACGTGCCCGTGCATAAGTGCATAATGGCACAAGTCTTCTACGTTTCTCTCCATGAATAATTAACTCTCCCCCACATGGGGTCTTCACACGAATAGACTTTTCATGACATGCAATATCGGCTCTATAACGATCGAGCCAATCCATACCAACAACAATTTCAAACCTACCAAGGTCATCGGGATAAGATTGATTTTAAAAGTTTCGGAACCAAACACAACATTACAATCATTACACACTTCAACCCCTAGCACCGTCTTACCATCCGCTATTTCAACTTCTACCGGATGACTTAACTTAGCTAACGGCTTATTAAGCTTAGGTACAAATCTTGGTGACACAAACGATAAATTAGCACCGCTATCAAATAGTATCCTTGCCAGATTAGAGTTAACCATGAAAGTACCTGAGATAACTTTACTGGATTGCTTGGCCTCATCATTAGTCATTAAATAATTTCGCCCCCGAGCCGTACCCGCCGCTTTCTCCAACTTCTTAACATGATCACCCCACAACTTGGGACATTCCGTCCTTCGGTGCCCTTCTTTGTTACAATTAAAACAAGTGAGTTTTGTTTGTAGAGGATTGGTTCGGACAATCACGAGCCATGTGCCCCTTTTGTCCACAATTGTAGCACGAATAAGAAAAACCCTCGAAAGCACTCTTCTTCACACTACCAACACTTTCGGAACCCTTCTTGTTCTTCTTGCTTGAAAAGTTCGATTGACTCGAACCCTCAAATTTTCTTTTGCCAAAAGTAAAGCCACTCTTTCTCAAAACGAGCGCCTCAAAACCTTTGGCCATATCGAACAACTCATCAAAAGTCTTCACCATGGTTACACTAATCTTCTCTTGATAGTTGTCGTTTAAAATTTGATAGAAGTCTTCCTTCAACATTTTATCATTCCCGACATACTCCGAGCAAAATTGGGTCTTTGACAAGAAAATGGATTTGAGAGTGTTCAAATCCATCGACCCTTGTCTCAAGGCACGCAACTCGTCCTTAAGTCTAGTAAGATCGGCCGAAGTTCGGTGCTCTTTAAAAAATTCTACCTTGAATTCATCCCAAGTGAATTACATGCATTGCTCTTCACCATAAAGTTGGATTTTCGCATCCAACAACAACTTGGCATCAACCCTTAGCATGTTGCAACCATACCTCGTCTTTTTATCAAGAGGGCGTTCACAAGTACAAAAAGCCCCCTCCTTATCGGAGATCCAACGGGCACTCTTAAGTGGGTCCTGTTCGCCTTCAAATGTGGGAGGTTGAGAATCCTTGAAATTCTTATAAAAGAAGTCCCGCTTTCCAACATTATCTTCTTGTAGAACAACCTTCACTTGTTCCTTAACTAGATTGACTACTTGCTCGTCAATCGAATCTAGAAACATCTTCCTAACGTCCTCAAGGAAGGCCGTGTGATGCCTTTTCAAAATGGCCTCAACCTTGGCCGTAAATTCGGAGTCCTCGCTCATACCTCCTTCATTGGTATCATGTCCGTTTCTCATCTTCATTCTATAAAACGGAAATAGGTTAAACCATGAAACGAAAAGACATAACACATATATACAAATACACCTCACCGCCCTATCTTGCTCAACAATCGTCGTACATCGCTTGTTTGACGCGATTTGAACCCGTAACAATGGTAACTAACCATCGTTACGCGAGCACGTCGCATTAACTTTCTTGTACAACGTCTATCTCGCTTGATGATTGCAAACACAACACAAAACAATTAGCGCATAGTTAGTTCACCTAAACCTATGCATTAACCAATCCCCGGTCCGACCCGTCTCCTAAAAGTCCCGCATAAAGCGGATACACAATAAATTCTAAGTCTAGGCACCTATCTCAAGTCGCCTAAATCCCTTAGATCATGCTCTGATACCACTTGTAACAACCCTACCCATTATCCAACCGTAAACAGTAAATATATATATATATATATATATATATATATATATATATATATATATATATATATATATATATATAGAGGGGTGCCCGGCGAGCAACCCCCCTCTGTGCGCAGCGCGCACAAGCTGTTACAGCTTCTGTCCGGATTTTGCATTTTTCGTTTAAAGATCTCCCACTTCCCAACACTTTTAGACGAAACGCTTTTCACATCACATTATAATAGTTATAACTAACACGTTTCGATAATAAAACAATTTTTACGAAACCGGGCCCACATATGCCGAATTACGAGTTTCGTACAAAATACAAGTTTCGACCAAATTAGTTTAAATTCCAAATGACACTAGAGCATGATGTTTGGGGGTTAAACTACCCAAATCTCGGTCAAACTTCAAAAAGCTATACTTGCAAAAGCTTTTCCTATCATAACAAAGCGGGATCACTAGTCCAAACGAATACCCTTTCCCTTGTCCATGCCGGATCCTATAAAAAGGTAAACAACGAGAGGGTAAGCAAAACGCTTAGTGAATGCAATAATTATACACATAAATATATAATATACCTACTTGCAAACACTTACCCAAATACCTCATACACGCTTGCATTTCAAATTAGCATACCATCTCAAAGTACAATGCTAAATCCACGATATCACAAGCTAGCACAAACAATAGCATATAACACGAACGATATAACATGTTATACTACAACACATAACCATGGTTAACTAATCATACAAGGAATGGTACTCGAATTTCCCATCGGTGTTCATAACAACCATTATAGTACTTAACACGTCGTACACTAATCCCACGGGTGACATCTTAACACGTCGATGCTTCACCCTGGGTGTCATCTTAACACATCGACACTTCACCCGTCATAGTTCTTGGAGTGGCATCTTAACACGTCGATGCTTCACCTCGAGTGGTGTCTTAACACGTCGACACTTAACTCTTCATATTACTTGGGGTGGTATCTTAACATGTCGATACTTCACCCGTCATAATTCTTGGAGTGGTGTCTTAGCACATTGACACTTCACTCACTACGTGAACGTGGTGTCTTAGCACATCGACACTTCACATCTCACACTACACAAATAAATACATAATATACCTATGCATATAATTATTCCGCTCACCTTAACGATTCAGTGACGGTTTTATACTTCCGCAAGCTTCAAAGCAAAGTACCTAATACAATAAGTACTTAATCAACACACAAACTAGTTGGACCAATCACCAACAATTCACTCATGCGCATTTAATGGCCTACATGCAT
The DNA here is from genome assembly GCF_046630445.1 of Rutidosis leptorrhynchoides. Taxonomy (NCBI): domain Eukaryota; kingdom Viridiplantae; phylum Streptophyta; class Magnoliopsida; order Asterales; family Asteraceae; genus Rutidosis; species Rutidosis leptorrhynchoides. The sequence continues at coordinate 206,330,689 of NC_092336.1, read as the reverse complement.
TAAATGACTCATTTATATCAAAACCGCCCATTTAAGGTCAAGGCCATCATAAATCACTAAAAGCTAGTGATTAAGGTCCAACAACACCAACTAGTACACAATTAAGGTATTTCAAACTCGTCTTTCCCAACTAGGTTGATTATTACCCATTTGACCATTTTAAAGTCAACACACCCATTTCGGGTTGTGTACTAACCCAATTAACACCCATTTGCTTAATAACTAGATGTGCTAGTAATTAACTAACTAATTATGACTCATAAGTCCATTTATCATTTCAAAACCCTAGTTTAGTCATCTTTGAGTCCTCATGACCCAATCTTACCCAAGAACACCTAAAATCACCAAATATGGGTTTTATGTTCATCATTAACCCAAACCCTAACCATTAAATAAATTAAAATAAGGAAATCAAGATTAAAGCATACCACCACACTCAATACGTAGCTAGTGATTGGATGAACAACTTTAACACAAGCGCTTTGGCCCGAAATCAATGTCTTCCTCCTTGATTTGAGCTTTCTTTCTCATAAAGTGTTTCTCACTTTAGAATTTTAATTTGGAGAGATGATGTGGTTGGTGATAATGTTGAATGTGTTTCAATCATCAAACAACTGGCCATTACAGCCCCAAACTCGTCCTTATGTGAAAAGATAACAATGCCCTTCATTTAACTTTAATTTAAAAAGCTGGAATCTGTGCACAGGGCTAATGCGCGGCACGCACACTTAACCCTGCGCGGCGCGCACAAAGGTCTGGGCAGTTTCTGATTTCTGTTTAACTGCACAATGATACCCACACTCTGTGTACCATATTTACACTGCTGTACGATAATAATTTGGGTCTTAAAGTCTTGTTGCTGAGAGATTTTTAAGGAGATCTGGGTGTCGGATCTGAGTTCTCTTTCCTTACTATCTCATTCGAGGGAATGATGAATTATCAAATTCAGAGGTTCAGAAGTTGCTATATGAGAAAATTCATATAGGGTTCGTTAACCTTTGGATCGACTTGATATACTGATCTAGTGGTGGCCAAAATTTGACAATGATAGGACCTTTGGATCTTGAGATTCATTTTTTCAAAGTTGCAGCAGTTTACGGAAGAGTTTATGGGTTTTGATGTTGCAAATGGCGAGACGTTTTTGTTTTGCGAAGCTTCGGGCGATAAAGGCTAGATTTTCCGAGATGTAGTTTTGTTATGTTAGCCAAGCTATATCCCGGATGTGATGGACAGCGTGGCGGGCGTACCTTTCAGTGCATGCATGCGTTCCCTTAGTGACGTTGAATTGATCCTGGAGCCTTATATCAAAATCTCACTGGTCCATACATATACAATTTGAGAGTTCTGTTTGCGGCGGTTAAGGTTGGGTTTAAACTGTTGTTGGAAGAGAGACTCATATAGACTTGGGTTTGATGGGAGAGGGGGTTGTTATGGTGCGAACCAAAGTCATACATCGAATATGGAGAATAAACACATGTGTGCTTGGTTTATCTTATGTTTGGGCAATAAGGTAGAAAACAGTGGGGACATTCATTTGGAAATTGACAGTGGGAGTTATCGTGGAACTTTGCATACTCGCAGTTGTAGTCTAGATGTGTGGATAGCACAACGTGACATTTGCAGCATGTCGACGGTTGGCGCACCCCTCGGTTAGCGCACACGGTTGCGCACCCTCAATGGATGAGTCGATCTTAAAGCCATGTACCGTAAGTCTACTTGATGTGGTTCCAGTCAAGTTGTGTTCCAAGGTTGCGCTAGGCACTAAATTCGCTTGGATCTGGACTATCATTGCTGGAAGGCCCAGTTGAACTTAGGTTTGAGGGGATGTTTATTGGATTGCAAACCAAAGTCCAACATCAAATTATTGAACGAGTCGACCAATGTACTTGGTCAAAAATTCCAGGGTATTTGGAATATGTGGGCAGGGTTAGAGCTTCTCTCATTGAAGAAATTGGTCAGAAGTTTTTAGATAGGATACATTCACGTTATGGGTTTGGTTGACATTGGTACAAATAATCAAGGGGGTTTTCTTTGGGGTAAACGATTAAGAATCTTTAGGTGACAGTAGAAGTGGATAATCTTGTAAGTCATGGAACTTGAGCTTTTTAGAGGGTGTTGAAAACTCAGTAGGAGTTTGGTAACCGACGTAAGTATCAGGCTAGTGGGAGTTTAATGACTAATGGGAGTTATGGTGAAGGTTATGCGACACGAGTCTCCAGTCATCATAGGATTAATGTATATAACACTAGGGTACTTGGATGCTGCAATATACCTTTAAATTTCAAAGAGATTTGAAACTTACCGGTGGTATGAACCATAATCTTCACGGGTAGCCGCAGTTTATTTCTTACTCGTACAGTGGGATCGTGCTTGGGAATGAGAAGATGTGTTCCAGAAATTCATAGCCGTGAGGTAGGTCATTATACGAATGGAAAAAGTTCAAGGGTGTAGATTTTAAGGTTATGATTACGTTTTCATTGGAGCCTTGATGAATAGTCTACAAAGGCGTCTGTTATATTTTTTGATTGTTGGGAAGGAAAATATTGGATAGACAAAAATTATGTACTAGTGATCGTTGACACGGGTTTGACGGGACTATAGGTGTCTAGAGTGATGAGTGAGACGGTGTTGTCTCATGAAAGAATCCTGTAATTGAAATTTTGCATACTTTAGTTGATCTTCTTATGTAAGAAAATGGTGGTGCAAGAAACCGAGAGTATGTGATGCCCCGTACAAAACCATCATGTAAGGATCATCAACAACAGGTCCATTACAAGGTATAATACTATATGCTGTTTTAAAACAAGTTTTGCATTCGTGAAAAGGTAACATTTTTACCAACGTCAAGTGTTTTACAAAAGATAACGTGCTTCTACGAATAAAAGGCATTAACATAAATACGTGACACAAAGGTCATTACAACGCCATTGTTCAAAAATAACATAAGTTGTGAATACAAAAGAAAAGTTCCATGATTGACACATCTCTAAACAATGCAGCGGAAGTCTAACACAGCGAGTCTATAACAACAAGTCTAACAGCAGAAGCAACAACGTCTAAGCACCTGAGAAATAACATGCTTTAAAATGTCAACACGAATGTTGGTGAGCTATAGTTTTTGTAAACAATGATATAATGTAGACTATGAGATTTTCGTATTCAAAACAGTATGAAAAGTATATGCTTATCCGTGGGCACATGGTAACTAACTTAACGTAAAATAATATATCACCCCCTAAAAGTACACCTGGAGAGTGCGTGTGTTCTCGAAGTATTAAACACTCGTTAAATGCTAGCGCCACTAGCCTGAGTGGGGATGTCAAACCCTATGGATCCATATCTAAGATTCGCGTCTACCGGTTCAAAACCCAATAGTTAAACGTTACCGTGCTAGGGGAAAATTTATGACGTTATATAACCCACACATATATAAAGTTTAAGTACTCGTATCTAGTAAGTAATACATAAAAAGCGCATATATTCTCAGTCCCAAAAATAGTAAAGTAGAAAGGGGGCTATAACTCACAGTGATAAACAAGATAAAAGTCGATATGAAAAGTATGCAAGTAGTAAGTCGGTCCGAAAGGTCCTCAACCTAAGTCAAAAGTTACTAAGTAATTAAATTGTGTCCAAAAGTTCTAAGGTAAATAAATTAAGTCTTAAGTATCATCATCATCATCATCATCATTCGTAAAAGACAAAGTAAATTTTCAACAAGAATAGAGATCGAGACAAAAGGCTGACTTCGGACAGCTGCTACGACCTCTATACAAACCGAAAAGACGCGTGGTCAGTGGCCAAGACTCCGTATGTGAGTCCTCATACCGCTGTCCAATTTTAAGAATCTAACTAGATGTAATTTGACCGTGGCGACGGTTCAAGTGTGAGTAGATCAGAATTTTCAGCATGTCGTTACAAAGGCGTAGTGATTTTTGGAAGGCTATAAATTCTAAACCGTATATCGAATTAAGGTGAGTCTTAAACGAAAAGTCATCTAGTCGAACCGAAATATCTTAAAATCAACTTTCCAGAAGTCCCAGGTGTTTGATCAGACCCCAAAAAACAGTAAACAAGTGCTCTGGTGGGTTTCTTGGTGCTTGATGCTCATCACGGTTCTCATCCTTGATGCCTGTAAGCTTCAAGTGTACAACTCTTTGATGTTTTAGCATCACTTTGACCAAGTTCCAACCATCAACACACCATGTCAAGACTAAGGAGATATACAACTCACTTAAGAGTTTTAGAAGGATGGTGAACCAAGGTTACATCATGTTCTTAGTCTCAACACAAATACAAATTCTATTCACAAGTAAAGCTACAAACTTTGATTTAATCTGTAGTGACCCGAACTTTTCCATGTTTATATATATTAAATGAAATTGACATTTACATGATTAAGTGTTTCCAACATGTTAAGCAATCAAACTTGTTAAGACTTGATTAATTGAAATGAGTTTCATGTAGACAATTTGACCACCCAAGTTGACCGGCGATTCACGAACGTTAAAAACTTATAAAAACTACATGATGATGATATATATATATATATATATATATATATATATATATATATATATATATATATATATATATGGATATATATATATATATGGTTAACATGAGATTATGATAAGTATCTTACTAAGTGTATTAACAATGAGTGATATACATAAAAATGAGATTATTGAATTAAGAAACTCGAAACGATATATATAACGATTATCGTTATAACAACGTCTTACTAAATACATATGAATCATATTAAGATATAGATACACTATGTTTAACATGATAAAATTATAATTAAGTATATCATTAAGTGTGTTAACAATGAACTACATATGTAAAAACAAGACTACTAACTTAAGGATTTTGAAACGAGACATATATGTAACGATTATTGTTGTAACGACATTTTAATGTATATATATCATATTAAGATATATTCATACATCATAATATCATGATAATGTAATAATTTAACATCTCATTAGATATAATAAACAATGGGTTAACAACATTAAATGAGATCGTTAACTTAAAGGTTTCAAAACAACACTTACATGTAACGACTAACGATGACTTAACGACTCAGTTAAAATGTATATACATGTAGTGTATTAAGATGTATTTGTACAATTTTGAAAGACTTCAAGACACATATCAAAGTACTTCTACTTAACAAAAATGCTTACAATTACATCCTCATTCATTTTCATCAACAATTCTACTTGTATGCACCCGTATTCGTACTCGTACAATACACAGCTTCTAGATGTATATACTATTGGTATATACACTTCAATGATCAGCTCCTTTGTAGCCCATGTGAGTAATTAAACATGTGGGAATCATCATTTGGCAACTATCATGAAATATCTCACAAAATTACAAAAAATATTATAAATCATTCATGAATTATTTACATGAAAATAAACTTACACATCCTTTATATCTAATCCATATACCAACGACCAAAAACACCTATAAACACTTTCATTCTTCAAATTTCTTCATCTAGTTCATCTCTCTCAAGTTTTATCTTCAAGTTCTAAGTGTTCTTCATAAATTCTATAAGTTCTAGTTTCATAAAATCAAGAATACTCTCAAGTTTACAAGTCTACTTCCAAGCTTTCTAATCCATTTCAAGTGATCATCCAATCTCAAGAAATCTTTCTTATTTACAGTAAGATATCTTTCTATTTCAAGGTAATATTCATATTCAAACTTTGGTTCAATTTCTATAACTATAACAATCTTATTTCGAGTAATAATCTTACTTGAACTTGTTTTCGTTTCATGACTCTACTTCAAGAACTTTCAAGCCATCCAAGAATCCTTTGAAGCTAGATAAATTTTTGTCACTTCTAGTAGGTTTACCTACTAAACTTGATGTAGTAATTATGTTCATAACATCATTCGATTCATATATATAAAACTATCGTATTCGAAGATTTGAACATGTAATCACTAGAACATAGTTTAGTTAATTCTAAACTTGTTCGCAAACAAAGTTAATCCTTCTAACTTGACTTTTAAAATCAACTAAATACATATTCTATATCTATATGATATGCTAACTTAATGATTTAAAACCTGGAAATACGAAGAACACCGTAAAACCGGACATACGACATCGTAGTAACACCGCGGGCTGTTTTGGGTTAGTTAATTAAAAACTATGATAAACTTTGATTTAAAAGTTGTTCTTCTGGTAAAATGATTTTTCTTATGAACATGAAACTATGTCCAAAAATCATGGTTAAAATCAAAGTGGAAGTATGTTTTTCAAAATGGTCATCAAGACGTTGTTCTTTCGACTAAAATGACTACCTCTTATAATATTAACTTGTAACATATATTTCTGACTATAAAGTTATACTTTTTCTATTTAGTTTCATAAATTTCAGTTCATTATGAAACCATGGCAACTTGAATCACTCAAAACGGATTTAAAACGAAGAAATTATGGGTAAAACAAGATTGGATAATTTTGCTTGTTGTAGCTACGTGAAATTTGTAACAAATCTATACAAATCATAACTTAGCTAACTTATATTATATTATACATGTATTCTAACATATATTATGTAATCTTGGGATACCATAGACACGAATACAATGTTTTGACATATCATATCGACCCATCTATATATATATATATATATTTCGGAACAACCATAGACACTCTATATGCAGTAATGTTTGAGTTAGCTATACAGGGTTGAGGTTGATTCCAAAATAATATATATACTTTGAGTTGTGATCGAGTCTGAGACTTGTAGACACTGGGTCGTGGATTGATTCGAGATAATATATATTGCTTTATTTCTGTACATCTAAATGTGGACAACTAGTTGTAGGTTACTAACGAGGACTGCTGACTTAACAAACTTAAATCATTAAAACGTAATAAAAATGTTGTAAATATATTTTGAACACACTTTGATATATATGTGCATATTTGTTATAGGTTCATAAATCGACCAGTGGCCAAGTCTTATTCCGATGAAGGAAAAATCTGTGAAAGTGAGTTATAGTCCCACTTTTAAATCTAATATTTTTGGGATGAGAATACATGCAGTTGTATAAAGGTTTTACAAAATAGACACAAGTACTTGAAATTACATTCTATGTTGGATTATGAATACCGAATATCACCCTTTTAGCTTGGTAGCCTAAGAATTAGGGAACAAACATCCTAATTGACGCGAATCCTAAAGGTAGATCTACGAGCACTAACTCCCCCCATACTAGAAAATGGTATGCTTTACTACTTTGAGTTATTAATACAGAAGGATTTCTATTTTGGGGATATTCTATATGCATTTTGTTAATGTCGGTTACTAGGTGTTCAACATATGAATGATTTTTATACAGATTATATGTTATTGAAAAGTGAAATCTTGTGGTCTATTATTACGATTTGATATATAGGTTAAACCTATAACTCACCAACATTTTTGTTGACGTTTAAAGCATGTTTATTCTCGGGTGATTATTAAGAGCTTCCGCTGTTGCATGCTAAAATATGGACAAGATTTGGTATCAACATGCTTGTATAATATTGTTTAAAACTGCATTCGAGATTTACTTTGTTGTAACATATTAATATTGTAAACCAATATGTATTGGTCATGTGTAAGTGTGATATTTTTAGATTATCAAATTCTTGATAATCTAGGTGGTGTCCTTTTAACCTTGTCAATAAAATAAAGGTTATGGTTTGTTTTAAAAACGAATGCAGTCTTTGAAAAACGTCTCATATAGAGGTCAAAACCTCGCAAAGAAATCAATTAACATGAAACGTTTATAATCGATATGAACGGGACATTTCAGTTGGTATCCGAGCGTTGGTCTTGATTTAATAATTGGCATGGATTGGCTGAAAAAGGTGAGAGCAGAGGTTGTTTGTTACAAAAATACGATTCGTATTATGCGCGAAAAAGGAAAACCTTTAATGGTGTAGGGAGAAAAGAACAACGCGAAGTTAAATCTTATTAGTAGTTTGAAGGCGCAAAAACTAATAAGAAAAGGTTGTTACGTCATTCTAGCACACATCAAGGAAGTTAAACCTGAAGAAAAGAACATCAGTGATGTTCCCGTCACAAAAGAATTTCCCGATGTATTTTCGAAAGAATTACCGGGATTACCCCCACATCGATCCGTTGAATTCCAAATAGACCTTTTACCAGGAGCTGCACCAATAGCTCGTGCTCCATACAGACTCGCACCCAGCAAAATGAAAGAATTACAAAGTCAGTTACAGGAACTTTTGGAGCGTGGCTTCATTCGACCAAGTACATCACCATGGGGAGCTCATGATCTGTTTGTCAAGAAGAAAGATGGTACATTCAGGTTGTGTATCGACTACCGAGAGTTGAACAAACTTACCATCAAGAACCGTTACCCATTACCAAGAATCAACGACTTATTTGATCAACTACAAGGCTCGTCAGTTTATTCGAAGATCGATTTACGTCCTAGATATCATTAAATGCGGGTGAAGGAGATGATATTCCGAAGACTGCTTTTAGGATGTGTTACGGTCATTACGAGTTTATGGTTATGCCGTTTGGATTGACTAACGCACCAGCTGTGTTCATAGACCTCATGAACCGTGTGTGTAGGCCATATCTCGATAAGTTTGTCATAGTTTTCATCGATGACATACTTATCTACTCAAAGAATGATCAAGAGCACGAAGAACATTTAAGATAAGTGTTAGAATTATTGAGAAAAGAAAAACTGTACGCTAAGTTTTCAAAGTGTGCATTTTGGTTGGAAGAAGTTCAATTCCTCGGTCACATAGTGAAAAAAGAAGGTATTCAGGTGGACCCGGCAAAGATTGAAACCGTTGAAAAGTGGGAAACCCCGAAAACTCCGAAACATATATGCCAATTTTTAGGGCTGGCTGGTTATTACAGGAGATTCATCCAAGATTTTTTAAAAATAGCAAAACCCTTGACTGCATTAACGTATAAAGGGAAGAAATTTGAATGGAAGGATGAGCAGGAAAAAGCGTTTCAACTGTTGAAGAAAAAGTTAACTACAGCACCTATATTGTCATTACCTGAAGGGAATGATGATTTTGTGATATATTGTGACGCCTCAAAGCAAGGTCTTGGTTGTGTATTAATGCAACGAACGAAGGTAATTGCTTATGCGTCTAGACAATTGAAGATTCACGAGCAGAATTACATGACACATGATTTGGAATTAGGCGCGGTTGTTTTTTCATTAAAGACTTGGAGGCACTACTTATATGGGGTCAAAAGTATTATATATACCGACCACAAAAGTCTTCAACACATATTTAATCAGAAACAACTGAACATGAGGCAGCGTAGGTGGATTGAATTGTTGAATGATTATGAATTTGAGATTCGTTATCACCCGGGGAAGGCGAATGTGGTAGCTGACGCTTTGAGTAGAAAGGACAGAGAACCTATACGGGTAAAAGCTATCAATATAATTATTCGTACTAACCTTACTACTCAAATAAAGGAGGCGAAACAGGGAGTTGTAAAAGAAGGAAATTTAAAGGATGAAATACCCAAAGGATCGGAGAAGCATCTTAATATTCGGGAAGACAGAACCCGGTATAGGGCTGAAAGGATTTGGGTACCAAAATTTGGAGATATGAGAGAAATGGTACTTAGAGAAGCTCATAAAACCAGATACTCAATACATCCTGCAACGGGGAAGATGTACAAGGATCTCAAGTAATATTTTTGGTGGCCGGGTATGAAAGCCGATGTTGCTAAATGCGTAGGAGAATGTTTGACGTGTTCTAAGGTCAAAGCGGAGCATCAGAAACCATCAGGTCTACTTCAACAACACGAAATCTCGAAATGGAAATGGGAAAACATTACCATAGATTTCATTACTAAATTGCCAAGGACTGCAAGTGGTTATGATACTATTTGGGTAATAGTCGATCATCTCACCAAATCAGCACACTTTTTGCCAATGAGAGAAGATGATAAAATGGAAAAGTTAGCACGTTTATACTTAAAGGAAGTTGTCTCCAGACATGGAATACCAGTCTCTATTATCTCTGATAGGGATGGCAGATTTGTTTCAAGGTTTTAGCAGACATTACAACAAGCATTGGGAACTCGTCTAGACATGAGTACTGCCTATCATCCACAAACTGATGGGCAGAGCGAAAGAACGATATAAATGCTTGAAGACATGCTACGAGCATGTGTTATTAATTTCGGAAACAGTTGGGATCGACACCTACCGTTAGCAGAATTTTCCTACAACAACAGCTACCATTCAAGCATTGAGATGGCGTCGTTTGAAGCACTTTAATGTAGAAAGTGAAGGTCTCCGATTTGTTGGAGTGAAGTGAGGGATAGACAGATTACGAGTCCGGAGATAATACAAGAAACTACCGAGAAGATCATCCAAATTCAACAACGGTTGAAAACCGCCCAAAGTCGACAAAAGAGTTACACTGACATTAAAAGAAAATATATAGAATTTGAAATTGGAGAGATGGTCATGCTTAAAGTTGCACCTTGGAAAGGCGTTGTTCGATTTGGTAAACGAAGGAAATTAAATCTAAGGTATATTGGACCATTCAAGATTATTGATCGTGTCGGACCAGTAGCTTACCGACTTGAGTTAGCTCAACAACTCGCGGCTGTACATAACACTTTTCATGTCTCCAATTTGAAGAAATGTTTTGCTAAAGAAGATCTCACTATTCCGTTAGACGAAATCTAAATCAACGAAAAACTTCAATTCATCGAAGAACCCGTCTAAATAATAGATCGTGAGGTTAAAAGACTTAAGCAAAACAAGATACCAATTGTTAAGGTTCGATGGAATGCTCGTAGAGGACCTGAATTCACCTGGGAGCATGAAGATCGGATGATGAAGAAATACCCGCACCTATTTCCAGAAGATTCGTCAACACCTTCAACAGCTTAAAATTTCGGGACGAAATTTATTTAACGGGTAGGTACTGTAGTGACCTGAACTTTTCCATGTTTATATATATTAAATGAAATTGACATTTACATGATTAAGTGTTTCCAACATGTTAAGCAATCAAACTTGTTAAGACTTGATTAATTGAAATGAGTTTCATGTAGACAATTTGACCACCCAAGTTGACCGGCGATTCACGAACGTTAAAAACTTGTAAAAACTACATGATGATATATATATGGTTAACATGAGATTATGATAAGTAAGTATCTTACTAAGTGTATTAACAATGAGTGATATACATAAAAATGAGATTACTGAATTAAGAAACTCGAAACGATATATATAACGATTATTGTTATAACAACGTCTTACTAAATACATATGAATCATATTAAGATATAGATACACTACATTTAAGATGATAAAATGATATTTAAGTATATCATTAATTGTGTTAACAATGAACTACATATGTAAAAACAAGACTACTAACTTAAGGATTTCGAAACGAGACATATATGTAACGATTATCGTTGTAACGACATTTTAATGTATATATATCATATTAAGATATATTCATACATCATAATATCATGATAATGTAATAATTTAACATCTCATTAGATATAATAAACAACGGGTTAACAACATTAAATGAGATCGTTAACTTAAAGGTTTCAAAACAACACTTACATGTAACGACTAACGATGACTTAACGACTCAGTTAAAATGTATATACATGTAGTGTATTAAGATGTATTTGTACACTTTTGAAAGACTTCAAGACACATATCAAAGTACTTCTACTTAACAAAAATGGTTACAATTACATCCTCATTCATTTTCATCAACAATTCTACTCGTATGCACCCGTATTCGTACTCGTACGATACACAGCTTCTAGATGTATATACTATTAGTATATACTCTTCAATGATCAGCTCCTTAGCAGCCCATGTGAGTCATTAAATATGTGGGAACCATCATTTGGCAACTAGCATGAAATATCTCACAAAATTACAAAAAATATTATAAATCATTCATGAATTATTTACATGAAAACAAACTTACACATCATTTATATCTAATCCATATACCAATGACCAAAAACACCTACAAACACTTTCATTCTTCAATTTTCTTCATCTAATTGATCTCTCTCAAGTTCTATCTTCAAGTTCTAAGTGTTCTTCATAAATTCTATAAGTTCTAGTTTCATAAAATCAAGAATACTCTCAAGTTTACAAGTCTACTTCCAAGCTTTCTAATCCATTTCAAGTGATCATCCAATCTCAAGAAATCTTTCTTATTTACAGTAAGATATCTTTCTAATTCAAGGTAATATTCATATTGTTAGGACCCCGAAGTTGTATAGTGTTAATGTGAAAATAAGCTTAAATGAAGGTTCCTTAGAAGAGGGCTATAAAAGGAACCTAAGTAGTCCTAATTAGATAGCCATTGCATTGTAACCGAGTTCTAGAAGCTGTGGAATGTAATTGTACCGATTCTCTCTAATACCGAGTCTCATGCTTACATACCGAATCTCTCTTTATCTTATCATTTCTCTCAATCTCAACATGATCTGACCTATCATTTGGTATCAAAGCTTCCAGGAAGTGATTCTACATCACTATATCGATCCAGAGATTGTAGATTACAGAATCTGATTACTCTCAGTATTTTGAATCACATTCGGTATCATCGAATTTGATAATCTGACGTTCAAATTCTTGTGATAAGTTCAGCAAAGGTGCATTAGGTATTTTAGAAAGAGTTTCGATCATCATTACAGCTTTTTAACTTCAATTATGGAGAATCAAGTTGATTTTTAGAGTTTGTGGCTAAAACTCTCGGTATTGCTTAATCCAAGCTTGATTCTGGATTTTTGTGAAGATTTAAGGATTCAGTTGTGTTCGTGAGGTGTTAAATCACATTTCTGACGGTTTAATTTCTTCAATTCATTAAGTTTTGAAGATTCGATCAACACTCGGTATCGTAACTATCATACCGAGTCTGCTTCATTACTTAAATTCATCTTAAGTGTTGCAGATTGTGGTGTGATTGTGATTCTATCACATTCGGTTTGATTATACGCAGCTAATTGGTGTGGTTTGAGAAAGGATTCTGTCATATTTCTAAATTTTAAACTTAGACTCGGTATTATCAACTGCTACAGTTGACATTCGGTATCCTATACTTTCGGTATCTTTGATATTTTGTGTGATACTAACGTGTTTCCTTGTGCAGCAAGGTTACAGAATCTAATTCAAAAGGATTGAATTGAGTTTGAACTTCAAATTCATACAGAATCTGACTACCGAATCAAATATAGAATCTGAGTTTCTATATCACTTAATCCATTACTTTAAGTGGTTACAGGCTACAATTCTTGTGATTACCAAATCTATACTGAATCTGGGTGTGTCTCTTGTATTTCTGATCAGTTTCTTTTACAGAATCTGATATACAGAATCTTTACCGAATCTGCTACTTTACCGAATCTGCTACAATACCGAATCTGTTACAGAATCTGACATTCTGATCAGATTGTTGTGATTTTTCATCTTAGATTTGTGTAATACAGAATCTTTACCGAATCTACCTCATTTTCAAGATGTCTACTCAAGATACTTTGATCATTGGATCAGATTCCCGTCCTCCAGTGTTGTTTGATGGCAAATACACTCAGTGGCTTCACCGTATCACTCAGTACATAGACTATAAGGGTGAGAAAGCAAAACACATTTGGGCTTCTCTGAGAGATGGTCCAGTTGTTGATTATCATCCGGATACTGGTATGCCAATTCCAGTCTATGAACTTTCTGGTGATAAGCGCGAGAGAGCTCAGGGTGACATAGAGGCAAAGAATATTGTTATGCAAGCTATCCCGTATGAATTGTTTGAAAATGTTGATAGCAACACAACAGCAAAAGATATATGGGATGAGATCAAACGACAGCAAGAAGGTTATGACATGTCAGACGTTACTAAATTGAATAAGGCTCTGGGATTCTATGAAGATTTCAAGCAGGAAACTGATGAACCACTCAAGGATACCTATCATCGTTTCAATGGTGTTCTCAATGAGTTGAAAAGGTGCAAGATCATAAAAGTAAATGCTGAAGTCAACATCAAGTTTCTCAAAAAGCTCAATGCTGATTGGCTTCCTTATGGAACCATTGTTCGATCTACTAAAGAGATTGACAAGTTGACTATTCATGAGCTTGTTGGAGTTCTTATGCATTACCAACCTAAAGTGTCTAAACTTCAAGAAGGAAGGAAAGAGTCTTCTCCGGGTGATCCACTTGCCCTAATTGCCAAAAAGAAGAGCAAATCGTTGACGTCTTCCAAAAGCTTGTCCAAGAAAGTGCTTATTGAAGAATCAACTGATTCAGAAGATTTGAATCTTTCTGATGTTGATGATTCTCATCTTGAATTAGTCAAGATGGCAGCCATGTTCACAAAAGCCTTGAACAAACACAAGTTTAAAGGCAAATCAAGCAATCAACGCAAAAACTCATCATCTTCCTCGTACTACAAGAAAGCTGATCAATCTAAACAATAACGTGCTGATGATTCCAAGAAGGAAGATTCAATTTGTTTCAAATGTGGCAAAGCTAGTCATTACTCTCGTGAGTGCAAGATGCCTAAGAAGAAGGACGCAGCTTACTACAAGAAGAAAATGTTGATGGCTAAGATTGTGGAAACTGGGGGAGAGCTAAAACCGGTTGATGATACTTGGTTTAACTGGACTGACGATTCAGATTCAGAGGTGGAACATGCAAATGTTTGCAAGGTGACAAAGCTCATCAAAGCTAAGGAAGCAATGGAGAATTCTGACACAACATCCGATGATGATGAGGTACAATCATCTGAAATCTCACCTGATTTTATAAAAATGCAAAATGACTTGATGAAGAATCTGGTCTCAATGTCAAAAGAAGTCAAAGGCTTAAAATCTGAAAACAAAGTTTTAAAAGATAAAATCAAAATGAATGAGACCAGACCTTCCTCATCCAAATTGCAAACGGATGTGCAACAATTGACTCTCCAACTCAACTCTAAGGAAACTGAGTTGGAAGATCTGAAAAAGACAATTCATCCAATTAAAGTTGAAAGAACTGATTATCGTTTAAAATCGGAACGACTTGCAGAAAAAGTTCAATTTTTAGAAAAAGATCTTTCTGATTTGAAAAACCAACATGAACCTACACTTTCAAAACTAAACAAGAAAATCGTTCAACTGGAAAACACCATAATTGAAAAGAACACTGAAATTTCTTTATTATCAAAAGAATCTTTTCAAATGAAAGCACAACTTGCTCGATATGAGGAAAAACTCTATCGAACAGAGCAATCCAAAGCTATCATGGATATGGAACTTTCAAAACAAACGATTTTCATGAATAGACCAAAAACGATTCATGGTGAAAAGTGGGGGTTGGGTTATGAAGATCCGAAAATTTTGGAAGATGCTTCCAAAAAGATTCCAGGATTAAATCATTCTGATTATTTTCAAGCTGGTTTACCATCGCATTTTGTACATGCTTCTGATGCTAATTTTGATGATATTATTGTAAATCGTAAATCTAGGAAATACCATCAAATTAGCTTAATGTATGAAAAAATCAATGCTAAGATAGGTAAATCGAATCCTGATTTCTTGAAAAATCTTGGTGAAACTGAAAAGAACATGCAACGTGAAGATTATGTACCTAAGCGTAGACTGGTTTATATCCCAACACTCATGCTAGAGAAATACATTTTAATGCTTGAGAATGAAGTGTTTAACAAACCTAGTTCTAGCATTACTGCAATAGATGAGGTGTTTGATGAACCAATTTTTGATGTGAAACCAATTCTACCAACTTTACCTGCATGTCCAGATGATGTTTTCCGTGCAGACCTAGCACATGAACTAACTGTCTTCTTTGAGACAGATTCTCTAGGTCAAAATTCTTTAGATGATAAAGTAGAACCTCAGGATGAACCGAACATTGAACCTTTAATAGATTTTGAAAGTCAACTTGATCCTTTGCATGATTATTACTTGCATTTGCCTGCTGTATGTAATTTGAATTGTATAGTAGCTCAACTTGAACAGGAGAATATTGACTTGCAACTTAAGTGCCAATCATTAGAACAAATGCTTGCTTTGTGTGATAAATTGCCTTCACTGCCTAAGAAAGAATGTACTTATGCTTTTAAGGAGGGTGAAGTGATAGTTTCTGCTGAAGAATTATGTCTTGAGATTAAAAGCTTAAAACAAAAGATAATTCAAATGAAACAGGCTAACACACTTAAGCAAACGTCTAATGTTGCAACCAATGTGCTTGAATGTACTGGTGGGATTACTAAGAACGGGAAGGGAACAACAACATCTAAGGATGTAAAACCCATTACTATTCTTAAAAATCCTCTACGTTCTCAATTTGGCAATCATGGTTCGAAAGTTGTTTCTACAACTCAGTATATTGTTAAAAAGGTTCATTCTCCAAATGGTTCTGTGTTAACTGAAAAGATTCCTATGATTCTTATGACAAAAACTTCAAAAGAGAGTCTTTTAAAGAAATCAGTTAAGTCCACAACATACACAAGTTCTAAACCTGATTTAAGTGAGTATGATGCAAAAGAACGTACAATCAAATTGGAAATTCTGCAAAATCAGTCATCTCATGTGTCAACTGAAAAGTTTGGACGTCTAACTAACAAAGGTGTTTTTCGTGTCACATGTCATAATCCAAACATGAATTACAAATCTGTATGGGTTCCTAAGTCCACGGCTAATAAAGTAGCAACCAAACCAAAGCAATCTGCTAGTCGGCCTAGGAAATCATCTCATGTTTTTCAATTTTCGTCTGTGAACAAAACATCTACTTGGAATAAATGTGTGTTAAGACTTCTGATAACGATGTAAAGATTGATATTGCGTATGATGCTTCATGTAATGTGGTTTTAAATGATGCTTTATTGTCTAAACTGCATGATGCTTTACGTGATTATTTCATCATTGATCCAAAGTTTGTTGTTAATCCAAAGTTTATTGTTGGTACTAACCGAAAAGGACCCAAAAAACTTTGGGTACCTAAACTCTAGGAAATTCACATTTACAGGGTTTCGACGTCTGTATTTGGTATATCGATTCCGGTTGTCCTCGACACATGACGGGCGATAAATCCTTGCTTGTCAACTTCATTGACAAATTCCTAGGAACGGTTACATTCGGAAATGATGAGATTGCAACAATAACGGGTTACGAAGATTTTGTGCAAAATGGCATAACAATCAAACGGGTTTCATATGTTGAGGGTTTGGGGTGCAGTTTATTTAGTGTAAGCCAATTCTGCGATGGAGATCTCAAAGTTTTGTTTGAACGTCGACAATGCTCGGTGCAATCCGCCGGAGGGAATGATCTTCTTGTTGATAAACATTGTGCTTCACTATATACTATTGACCTCAATGATGCACCATCACATGCAACCATGTGTTTGGCCACTCGTTCTACCAAATAAAATTCATGGTTATGGCATCATCGGATGTCACACCTGAATTACAAGGGTATCAATCGACTAGTCTCTAAAGATTTAGTTGATGGTATTCCAACCTTTCAATATGATAAACATCATGTGTGTCCATCATGTGCGATGGGTAAGCTGAAATGGACTAATCATCCGCTTAAGCAAAACCCCAGTACTTTATCGTCTTTGCAATTATTGCATATGGATTTATGTGGACCCATGCGTATTTCTAGCCTCGGTGGCAAGAAACATGTGCTTGTCATTGTTGATGACTATACCCGGTTTACATGGATTTTTCTTTTGCGAACTAAGTCAGAAACCCCCGCCATTATCATTGAATTCATTAAAAAGATTCAATGCTCTTTTAACAAACATGTTAAGAGCATCAGAACTGATAATGGGACGGAATTTAAGAATGACCCGCTTGATAGTTATTTGAAAGACAAAGGCATTGAACATCAGTTCTCTGCTGCTCGGACCCCCCCAACAAAATGGAGTAGTCGAATGACGTAATCGTACGTTGTGCGAAGCAGCACGAACGATGCTTGCCTACTCCAAATTACCTCCAAAAATGTGGGGGGAGGCCATTTCAACTGCATGCTATACCCAAAATCGTTGTATTGTAAACAAACATTTTGATAAAACTCCATATGAGTTATTATATGGTAGACGCCCGAATGTCAAATATTTCCGTGTTTTTGGTTGTATATGCTATGTGCTTAACGATTTTGACAGCCTCGGAAAGTTTGATCCTCATGGCGATCAGGCCATATTTCTTGGTTATTCCTCTAACAAAGTTGCTTATCGTGTTTATCATAAGCGGACAAAGATGATTAAAGAGAGCATTAACGTCAAGTTCGATGAATTTTCGGGAATGGCTTTTGAACAACTCAGTTCAAAACCCGATCCTAACCTGACTATTACTTCTTCCGCGCAAAACTCAATTTTCTCGAAGAAGGGTGTTCCTACGGTTACATCCGAGGAACTGGATATCTTGTTTGATAGTCTTTATACTCCTCAACGGGATTCAAATGTTCAAGCCGTACCGGTTACACCATCACAGTCAACTACTGTGGAGACTCTTCAAAGTCTTTTTGATGAAGATTCAACACCAACTGATTCACCTGTTGCTTCTTCATCCTCCCTCCAACCTCCTGTTACTGATAATCTTGAACCAATTCAAGATTCATTAGTTGATACAACTCCAACTGTTTCTCCAGAAACTCTATTGAATCCATTAGATAATGTTACATCAGATCCAGCAGATCAAGGCTCAACGTCAACAACGGTTGATGTTTCAATGGATACCACTGATGTACAACCTCTTCCACACACCCGATGGACTAAAAGTCATCCAATAGATCTTATTATTGGTGACGCATCTGCTCCAGTGTCAACTCGAAGGGCTACTCAGAATATGTGTCTATTCACAGCCTTTCTTAGTAAGATTGAACCAACAACGGTTGCTCAAGCTTTACTAGATCCATACTGGGTAGTTGCAATGCAAGACGAGATCAATCAATTTGAATGATTGAAAGTATGGCGATTAGTTCCAAGACCAACGGGTCAACGACCAATAGGGGTAAAGTGGATTTTCAAGAACAAGAAAGATTCTGATGGAATTGTGGTTTGAAACAAGGCACGTCTTGTGGCCAAAGGATATCGACAACAAGAAGGCATTGATTATGACGAAACGTTTGCTCCGGTTGCTAGGATTGAGGCAATTCATCTTTTCCTTGCATTTACTTCTCATATGAAGTTCACGGTGTTTCAAATGGATGTCAAAACTGCTTTTCTGAATGGTTATCTTCAAGAGGAAGTCTATGTTGATCAACCAGAGGGCTTTGTCGATCCCATTCATCCAAACCACATTTACTACTTGGAGAAAGCTTTATACAGTCTGAAGCAAGCACTGCGTGCATGGTACGAGACCTTAACAAAGTATTTACTGGACAATGGCTTCTCTCGTGGAACGATTGATACAACGCTATTCATCCGTAAAAACCACGGTCACATTCTCTTGGTTCAAATTTACGTTGATGATATTATTTTTAGTTCCACGTCCCCGGCCTTATGCAAAGAATTTGGTGACCTTATGGCCAGCAAATTCGAAATGAGCATGCTTGACCAGTTAACTTACTTCTTGGGGTTACAAGTAAAACAATTACCAAATGGGATTTTTATCAGTCAAACAAAGTATATCAATGATATGCTAAAATGTTTTAAAATGACTGCTTTAAAACCAATGACAACCCCAATGAGGACTTTACTGGATGCTAATACTAATGGGGAACCCTTTGATATTACGCTTTATCGAAGTATGGTTGGTTCTTTAATGTATCTGACTGCAAGTCGACCAGACATTACACTTGCCGTAACTGTATGTGCCCGCTTTCAGTCCAACCCTAAGAAATCTCACTCCAAAGCGGTTGTTAGGATTTTTCAATACCTTAAAGGTACACCTAACCTTGGGATCTGGTATCCTCATGGATTCGATTTCAATCTCACTGCTTATACTGATGCGGATCATGGTGGTTGCCATGTTGATAGAAAAAACACATCTGGATCAATTTAGATGTTGGAGAATAGGCTTGTTGGTTGGTTATCCAAAAAGCAGAACTGTGTGTCTTTATTAACAGCTGAGTCTGAGTACATTACTGCAGCTCACTGTTGTTCACAAGTTTTGTGGATGCAAATTCAACTCTTGGACTATGGCTTTAAGATTTCTAAGACCCCGATCTATTGTGATTCACAAAGTGCTATTGCAATAACAAGTAACCCGGTTCAGCATTCTAAAACTAAACACATAGATATTCGTTATCATTTCATTAAGGACCATGTAGAGAAAGGGGATGTAGAATTATACTTTGTGCCTACTAAAGTGCAATTAGCTGACATGTTCACTAAACCTTTAGATGAACTTAGGCTAAAATTCTTGATCAAAGAGATTGGCATGGTAGAGTATAGTGCTTGATATTCCTTAGATCTGTTGGGACTTATTTTTGGGATCTTGTGTTTAGGGGGAGTAGATACTTTCTAGGGGGAGCAACTAAGTTTCAGTGCTTTAGATAATTTTTCTTTAAGGTACTGCCTTTAGATTAATGATAACTTCCTTGGTACATTTGTTCAATGGTTACGCAAGGGGGAGGTAACTCATTGATATCCTATTTCAAGGGGGAGTTGATTCATTTTCTTGGAAACATAATCAAAATGTTGATTTACTTTCTTGTATATCACATTTTGAGGGGGAGAAAAAGGGAGAAAATGAGAAAATTATTCAAAAATATTGTTTTTCAAAAGTGAATTCAAAATTTCTTTGTTTTTATCTGAAATAATTCACTATGGCTTGTATACATCTCAGTATGCAACCCGTGTCAACAATTGGTATCACTGGAGATTTGTACTTTGTATAAAATTCAAAGTTCTTTTAAGTACAAATCTTATTTTGAAAAATTCATAAAAATTGGAAAAGATAAAATCCAAAAATATTTAAATTTTACTGAATAAATGCTATTTTTAGCATTTTACCGAGTCTGACAACCAACTGTACAGATTCGGTAAGTTCAAAGTTTTCAAAAAATTGTCTCAGAATTGTTTTTCATGAAAAGATTGAAATGGATTTCAAGAGGAAAAATCAGTTTGTCAAGATTTGGAGTTAAATTGTTTATGTTTTGAAAAATTGGACTGAATTCGGTATATTAGGCCCATTCTGTAAAGCCCATTCGGTATTTTACCTTCGGTATCTATAAAAGGAGAGTCAAAGTCAAACATTACTCTTACTGTTATTAATTACTTACCGAGTCTGTTGATTATACCGAATCTGCCTAATTCTACCGAGTCCGTCATTCTGTTTCTTCAAATTCTTAGTAATTGTTCATTTTAATCAATGTTTAAGATATATTATTATTGTAGATCTGAGATAATTATGTTTTTATCAACTAGAAAAGTTCAAAATAACTGGATTATGATCTTTAATTTTTGAAATCTTGTTGATTATACCGAGTCTGAGTCGATTTCAATTAATCTTTGATTAAACTCAATTGATTTGGAAAATCAACATGAAATCTTGTCTAATCTGAGTTAAATAGACTGATCTATCATTTGACCGAGCCTGATTACAAGTTTAATTGCTTATTTGATGGATTCTGTATCTACCGAATGTGTTCTTATCTTGATACCGAATTTGTTCATACAATTAACATGTTAATATGCTTGTAAATGAATGGTTGTTTGATCATGGTTGTGAAATTACATGATATGTGATAGAATATGCATGTTTGAGTGACTTTCTGTTAATTGTTGAAGATACCGAATCTGGTTTTCCTTCTTGATACCGAGTCTGAAATTTGGTACCTTGAAATTTTCTGATTTTTATCTTCAAACACTTAACATGTTTATTCTATATTTTTCTGATATGAAAACTCAAGCTTATTTGGTTACAGAATCTAAAGTTTTCATAACTACCGAATCTGCTTGAATTGTGCTGAAATTGACTAAGTGTTGTTTTGATTCCTTGTGTTACATAATTGACTTTGCATGATGATTTTGTACTAAGATGAATATCATATGAATGTCATGGTTGTCAATTATTTGTTCATATTTGAGAATAAAAGACTTTTATATTTGAAAAACCATAAAAATCTTAAAATTTAAAAATATAAAAAGGATTTCAAAGGCAAATAAGAATAGAGATATATGCTTTTTGCTAAATATCTTGTGGTCTTCTATTTCTTATTTATACAGCTAAATGGCGAACAATCACTTTATCAACTCTGAAACCAATATTCCCTGCAAATATTGGACTGCAATTCTAGAGAGGCATACTTTATGGCCTGCTCTGAGCTCCACAGTTAGTGTGCCAGAAACAGACTTGGATATTCTTAACAGATCAATCAGATTTGTGGAGGCCACACAACCAAATGCTACTAATCCACAGGGCGAACCAGCCAGATTTGAATTTAGGCTGAGAGGAGTACAAGGATTCAGGAGTATCACAAAAGCAGACTTCAGGAGGATATTCAGACTTCCTCTTGTACAGAATGCTCCTGCTTTTCCTGCTACTCAGCAAATGATGACTTCTGTCTTTGATCTTGGTTATGTTGGAGCTACCAATGTTCCACCAGCTAAGTTTCAGAAGAAATATCTGCACTCAAGGTGGTATGTGATCTTCTCAATCATCAACAGATGCTTGTTGATGACAAGAAGTGGATCTGATAGCTTAACTGTGCCGATGCTCAAACTTTTCTACTCATTCACAAGAGTAGAGAATCCTGATTTTGCAGAACTTATATGGGATTTGGTTCAGGCACAGGTTGAAAAGCCAAGGGGTTCATACATCCCTTGCGAAAGGTTTTTCTGTATCTTTATCCATGATGCTATCAATGCTTGCAGAAATGCAAATATCTTTGTACCAGGTACACATGGATTACAGATGAAAAGGTTTGGAGAGCTGAAGATGAACACCCCTATGGTGTCTGATAATCAATTCACTGTGCCAATTCCAAATTGGCTAGTGAGGCTAGCTGAACCCCAAGATGCTCGTATGCGTTCTTATTTTCAGGATGTAGGAATACCTCTTTCGAACTCGGTACAACAAGAACAAGTTGAACCTGCCGTGGTTCCAGCCCCAGAGGTTGTAGAGGAACCTGTAGTTCAACCACCCGGGCCAGCTATTCCTCCACTTAGGGTGAACCTCAAACGATCTAGGGTAGCACACCAAGCTCAACCCGTGAGGATCAGGGAACCTAGTCCAACTAGGATTGAACCAACCCTTTCCACAACACCCGAAGTAAGAAGTGACACTTCAGCAACATCATCTGAATCATCTCCTGAACATTCTCCTAAGAGAACTCGATACATGCCTGATGAGATGATTCAGACTCCGCCAACCCAACGAGTAACTAGATCTAGGACTTCGACACCCATCGTCTGCTAAACAGTTACTCCAACCAGTGGTGATACGGACCAAGACCTAGAGCTAATTAGGTCACCCTCACCCATCTTCGTATCACATTCAAGAATAACAGTAAGCCCTACGCTAAATGAAGCGCAAGCTTCGGTAGGCAAGAGATCTAAACGCACGGATGGTAAAACGACCACTAAGCCCATCCAATCTAAACAGGACTTAATAATAAATCCTACAAAGCAAGGTGCTTCGGCATCTAAGGAAGTAAAGTCTTCCTCTGCAGTAAAGTCTGCGTTGACTCAATCGATTGAGGAAACTCAATCATTGAAGTCCAGAACGGCCGAAGGGGAGCCGAAAAATCTTGAAAAGGCACCCTGTATCGGCTGGAAATCCTCCTGTACTTCAACGTACAACAGGGTCTCGAGGTCCGGCTTATCTTGATGAGGAAGATCTGCCGCGTCCCATGGAAACGAGTCAACATGACAATCCTTCGGGATATATATCAGACTTCCAGCAGACTGTTCCCTTGGTTCATGAAAGTGATCCATTGGTTCAAACCACTTATCATCCGGATTCTGAATCTCAGGGTCTGGAGGAAGAGTCTTTAACTGAAAGAGATGTGCCACCTCATGGTATATCAATGATTTCAGGAGTCGGGGATAGCAATATCTCTGCGAGAACTAAACAGACAGGTAGTTCTACTACTCTGTCAGAGTCCCATGAGACCAAAGTCATGGAGGCGGATGCTTCGAAAGAAACTTCACCGGTGACAACTCCGGTTGTTACCCAACCTCCATCAGAAGGGGATATCACGAATCTGACTAGTAGTATGTACAGCCCTACATATAAGAATAATATTGCACAATCATCCTTACCTGCCCTCACGGTAACTCAAACACTTCCACCGACATCGCCTTCAACAGTTGCTGCTGCTGGTGTTCCTATTGTTACTTTTCCACCATCACCTTCTCATTTACCACTTTTCTATGATGCTTTGGAGCAAGAATAGTTCAGTCGTATGTTTTCTAGAGTCAATCTAGATGTTCTTCGACACACTTCGCTTCAAGCATTGTTTCGTGCTCGTGTTCGATATCCACTTAATTCCTGCTCTTCTCCGTTGAGTCCTCACCGTGATGATGAACATGACGATTCTGATCCTCAGAATAGCCATGAGGGGGAGATAGGAGTAGATGGAGAATATCTAACGGTAAACATTTCAACTAAGGGTGGTGGTGTAAGGTCTTCATCAGCTTCACAAGCTCAACAAGTTCAGATGGAATCAGAAATGGTTTCTACACATGATGAAATTGATGATAAGGAGCCTGAGCAAGTTATAATTCCGATTGTTCATAATGAGGCTGATAGTGGACTGGTAGATGAGGATTTGAACTTGAGTGATTTCTATCTTGAAGAGACGGATGACGATGGATTTGTCATTCTAAGCAAGTTATCATCAGTATCTTCAATTCCGGAAGATGTAGAGATTGTAGATGAAGAGAATCCTGAACCAGTAATAGAAAGTGATGATGAAATGGATTCTTCTGATGACGATGAAGACAAACTTTATGTTAATCCAAATGAAGATGAGATCTTTGATCATATTGAAGATGATGATGTAACAAATCCTACTGGTCATTCATCAAATTATACACCCTCATCGAGTTCAAATCCAACAAATGCTAATGAAAGTTCAACTTCTGGTACACCTACATCAAGTGAAACAGTAAATTCCAAATTCAAATACAATTATGGAATATTCTTTAAGAATCAGGAGCAAAGATTATTGTTGAGAGTAGAACATGATTTTATAACGTTACGAAACACATTCATCGAGGAAAATGCTTACAAGATCTTCCGCATCAATGAATTACCAAGGAGTAAAAGGTTTACTTATATAGGTTCACGATTGCTTCCAGCAAGTGAAAGGAATTGGTATGAGTTTATGTGGAGAAAACATATCAACAAAGATGAAGATGATTTGTGGCTTCAAAGAAAATATCGTATTTCAGAAGTGTTGAATATTACTCGAGTCGGAGTAGAGATAAGCGAAAAGAAAGACGTCATCAGTTAGTTCCACGTTATTAGAGAAGATGAGAAAGATTACAAGTTCACAGAAGCAGATTTTCATAATCTTCACATGCTTGACATCATTCACATCTACAACTACCTCAGTATCATTATCATTCGACCTTTTGCTAAGGCTCAAGCTTTGGAAGCTGTAAAAAGATACATGATGGAGACAATTGAACTGATGAGACGTGAAGATTTTCAAATAGGTCTCGAAGCAAAAAGAAAAAAGATTAGAATTACGTGTCCGGATCAATTTACAGAGGGACTGAAGGATATGAGGATGTTTCAAATGCAATTCGAACCCGAAGGGTTTGTTTTTGTAAATTCTCAAAAAGATAAGGTGTTCATTCGTACTGAAGAGCTGAACAAATATTCAGATGGAACACTTAAGGCTGCACTTAAGTATCTTAAGATTCATCAAAGCAAGTTCCATGACATTGACATGATAATGGGTCTTGGAGAATTCATAAAGCATATAAGAGATCGTCTGAAACTCCGAGTTCGTACAAGACAGTTTGAGATACTTCGTGGACATAGAAAGAGAAGATATTTCAAGGAAATGGATGAATATCCATTATATGAGGGAGATCCAAGAAAAGCGTGGGGTGTCTGGAAACCTTCTAAACAAGTTTCAGAAAATCAAGTAGAAGTTTCGAAACCAGATGGCACACGATGGAAACTAACGTTTGGACCTCTCAAGATTTCAAAATAGGGTTATGTTGTAAAGTTCACATTTAACACTAAGGGAGAGATTGTTAGGACCCCGAAGTTGTATAGTGTTAATGTAAAAATAAGCTTAAATAAAGGTTCCTTAGAAGAGGTCTATATAAGGAACCTAAGTAGTCCTAATTAGATAGCCATTGCATTGTAACCGAGTTCTAGAAGCTGTGGAATGTAATTGTACCGATTCTCTCTAATACCGAGTCTCATGCTTACATACCGAATCTCTCTTTATCTTATCATTTCTCTCAATCTCAACATGATCTGACCTATCACATATTCAAACTTTGGTTCAATTTCTATAACTATAACAATCTTATTTCGAGTGATAATCTTACTTGAACTTGTTTTCGTGTCATGATTCTACTTCAAGAACTTTCAAGCCATCCAAGAATCCTTTGAAGCTAGATCAATTTTTGTCACTTTCAGTAGGTTTACCTACTAAAATTGAGGTAGTAATGATGTTCATAACATCATTCGATTCATATATATAAAACTATCTTATTTAAAGATTTGAACATGTAATCACTAGAACATAGTTTAGTTAATTCTAAACTTGTTCACAAACAAAGTAAATCCGTCTAAATTGACTTTTAAAATCAATTAAACACATGTTCTATATCTATATGATATGCTAACTTAATGATTTAAAACCTGGAAACACGAAGAACACCGTAAAACCGGACATACGCCGTCGTAGTAACACCGCGGGCTGTTTTGGGTTAGTTAATTAAAAACTATGATAAACTTTGATTTAAAAGTTGTTCTTCTGGGAAAATGATTTTTCTTATGAACATGAAACTATATCCAAAAATCATGGTTAAAATCAAAGTGGAAGTATGTTTTTCAAAATGGTCATCAAGACGTCGTTCTTTCGACTGAAATGACTACCTCTTACAATAATAACTTGTAACCTGTATTTTCAACTATAAACTTATACTTTTTCTGTTTAGTTTCATAAATTTCAGTTCATTATGAAACCATAGCAACTTGAATCACTCAAAACGGAATTAAAACGAAGAAATTATGGATAAAACAGGATTGGATAATTTTGCTTGTTGTAGCTACGTGAAATTTGTAACAAATCTATACAAATCATAACTTAACTAACTTATTGTACATGTATTCTAACAAATATTATGTAATTTTGGGATACCATAGACACGAATACAATGTTTTGACATATCATATCGACCCATCTATATATATATTTCGGAACAACCATAGACACTCTATATGCAGTAATGTTTAAGTTAGCTATACAGGGTTGAGGTTGATTCCAAAATAATATATATACTTTGAGTTGTGATCGAGTCTGAGACTTGTAGACACTGGGTCGTGGATTGATTCGAGATAATATATATTACTTTATTTCTGTACATCTAACTGTGGACAACTAGTTGTAGGTTACTAACGAGGACTGCTGACTTAACAAATTCAAATCATTAAAACGTAATAAAAATGTTTTGAATATATTTTGAACATACTTTGATATATATGTACATATTTGTTATAGGTTCGTGAATCGACCAGTGGCCAAGTCTTATTCCGACGAAGGAAAAATCTGTGAAAGTGAGTTATAGTCCCACTTTTAAATCTAATATTTTTGGGATGAGAATACATGCAGTTTTATAAAGGTTTTACAAAATAGACACAAGTACTTGAAATTACATTCTATGTTGGATTATGAATACCGAATATCACCCTTTTAGCTTGGTAGCCTAAGAATTAGGAACCAGACACCCTAATTGATGCGAATCCTAAAGGTAGATCTACGGGCACTAACTCCCCCATACTGGAAAATGGTATGCTTTAGTACTTCGAGTTATTAATACAGATGGATTTCTGTTTTGGAGATATTCTATATGCATTTTGTTAATGTCGGTTACCAGGTGTTCAACATATGAATGATTTTTATACAGATTGTATGTTATTGAAAGATGAAATCTTGTAGTCTATTATTACGATTTGATATATATAGGTTAAACCTATAACTCACCAACATTTTTGTTGACGTTTAAAGCATGTTTATTCTCAGGTGATTATTAAGAGCTTCCGCTATTGCATGCTAAAATATGGACAAGATTTGGTGTCAGCATGCTTGTATAATATTATTTAAAACTGCATTCGAGATTTACTTTGTTGTAACATATTAATATTGTAAACCAATATGTATTGGTCGTGTGTAACTGTGATATTTTTAGATTATCAAATTTTTGATAATCTAGGTGGTGTCCTTTTAACCTTGTCAATAAAATAAAGGTTATGGTTTGTTTTAAAAACGAATGCAGTCTTTGAAAAACGTCTCATATAGAGGTCAAAACCTCGCAAAGAAATCAATTAATATGAAACGTTTATAATCGATATGAACGGGACATTTCACAATCAAACAAGCAAGATCATAAATTTGATCAAAAAAAGTAATGAAACCCTAAGCTAGAAAGCTTGGATCCCTTAATAATAATTATGAGATTTCAAACCTAGAAAGCTTGAATCTTTTATGTTCTTGAAGATCTTTAAAGCAAGAAGCTAGATCTTCAAGTTTCATGAAGATCGTAAACACAAGTTTTGATCTTTTAGCAAAAACAAAGTGATCTTAAGCTATAAAGCTTAGATCCATCAAAGTAATGAAGATGCAAAGCTAGAAAGCTTGAATCTTTTATGTTCTTGAAGATCTTTAAAGCAAAAGGCTAGATCTTCAAGTTTCATGAAGATCATAAACACAAGTTTTGATCTTTTTAACAAAATAAAGAGATCATAAGCTAGAAAACTTAGATCCAACAAAGTAATGAAGATTCAAAGCTAGAAAGCTTGAATCTTTTATGTTCTTGAAGGATTCAAATCAAAGTTTGAATCTACAAGATATAACAAGATCAAAAATCTAGAAAGCTTGATCTTAGATGATGATGATGTCGTGATCATGAAGAGAAAAAGAAGAAGAAGAAAATTTAAAACTTACTATTTTTAGTGTGAGAAAGACTAAAGAGAAAATTAGAGAGCAAGTATGTGTAAAATGAGAATGAGATCAAGTGTGAAATGGGTGAATGAGGCTTAGTATTTATAATGGTGGTAGATGGTTTAGGCCATGGGTATGGGGAGGGGATAAGGGGACAACTTTTTGCTTTTTGCATGGTGGTGGTCTAAAGGTGGTGCTTATTGTTGTGATCCCATGCAACATTTGTAGTAATGGTTAACAAAAATGCTAGTATGTTAGCTCATCTTAATGGGTTTTTGTCCTACTTCTTAATGGATCATAATCCATTTAAAATTGGGCTAACTTAAGAGTCCAATAGCTAGAGTAGGGTGGGCTTAAGTCTAATAAGGTAGAAAGTCCATTAAGACTAACTAGTGTGCATTAGCAAATTACTAAGCGTAATTAAGCAACCAATAAGCCAAGTAATTGTCATTAGAAAATAACAATTAGTATTACGTAGTCATAATATTCTAATTATGACAAAAGTTAAACGTGTACCAAAATACATAGCTCGTTCTAAACGTCAAGTGACACTAACGGTCATAAAAGCATTCGAGGATCAAGTTAAGTAACTAAGTACTTAATAACACGTTTTAAAATATAAACGAAAGTAATCAACATGAAATAAGATCCCAGAATATAATCTAACACAGTACGCACAAATACGCAGTTTCGTGAAAATATAAAGCACAAATATAGGTCGAAAAAGTCGAGTCGTTACATTACCTACATGTTAAAGAAAATTTCGTCCTGAAATTTTAAGCTGAGGTAGACGGTAGAGTTGTGAAGAGGTGAGGACACTTCTGCTTCATTTGATCCTCTCACTCCCAAGTAAACTCGGGTCCTTGTTTAGCATTCCAACGGACTCGGACAATTGGAATCTTGTTGCGTTTCAAGGTTTTGACCTCAAGGTCCATAATTTCAACAGGTTCTTCCACAAAGTGGAGTTTGTCGTCAATCGTAAGCTCCTCGAGTGGTATGACAAGTTCTGGTTCAGCAAGACATTTCTTCAGATTCGACACGTGGAAGGTGGGATGAACAGCGCTCAATTGAGTCGGAAGATCCAAACAGTAAGAAACGGGTCCAACGCGCTCCAAGATTTCGAAAGGACCAATATATCGCGGATTTAGCTTCCCACGCTTTCTGAAACGTATTACACCTTTCCATGGTACGACTTTCAATATTACGCAGTCACCTACCTGGAATTCGAGATCTTTACGTTTAAGGTCGGCATAGCTCTTTTGACGATCACGGGCCGTCTTGAGCCTCGCTTGGACAATCTTCTCGGTTGTTTCATGGACGAGTTCGGGTCCAGTGATTTGCTTTTCACCTACTTCGGCCCAACAGATAGGAGAACGGCATTTGCGGCCATATAAAGCTTTGAAAGGTGCGGCCTTAATGCTCGCGTGATAGGTATTGTTGTAAGAGAATTCGGCCAGAGGCAAATGCTTTTCCCAAGCTTTTCCGAAATCAACAACACAAGCTCGTAACATGTCCTCCAAAGTTTGAATCGTGAGTTTGCTTTGTCCGTCAGTTTGAATCATGGCAATCGAACATGATTTTCATATAGTTTTCCAATACTTGGAAAATCAGATTATAGTGTTTATAAAGCTTTAAAACATGATAAGACAGTCAACTTTGACAATTGTTCAACAAGACGAGACGTGCCTTATATAGAAATTCATTTACTCGATTAGTAATATTTGAAAATCCAATTTATCAATCTTATAAACAAGTTGTTTAAATATCAATTACAGATTCAAAAGCAATTTCAATTAATGTTAATTATAATTCAGTTGACCATAACTTTTAATCCGTTCATCGAAAACATACGATTTCTAAATGAAAAGTTATTAATTTTTCGACAGCTTTTCAATGACATGCATATCATATACCTTTTATCAATAATATATGTATCAAATTCGTGATTCATTATTGTAGAAAAGTACTTAGACGCAACGGAGATGATAAATACTAGTTTGACTTTTACCCATAACCTCCATAGTTATAACCCATAGTTTCCCTAGCTCTATCCCGCTCGGAAGGCTTGTTTGAAAATAATTCGCTCATGACCTCGTCGTAGTATTTTATGTATAATAATACTAATAATAATACTCCTAACTATAAGATTAATAATAATATTAATCTTAATAATAATAATAATATAAATAATAAATATAAATAAAAAATATATAATATAATACGGAGTAATATAGATATTAATATGTGTGTGTGTGTTGAGCAAACTGGCCAATTTATAGAATGTTTCTGAATTCTGACTGCCATGCGATCGCATGGGTTTTATGCCTATTTCTCATGCGGTCGCATGGCCCCAAAATCCAGCTCACAATTTTTTTGTTTTCTTGTTTCTCGACATATTATTATATATATATATAATATATATAATTTATATTAATTATATATATATATTATATTATATTCATGTACATAGTTGACTTGTAATTTTAGGTCCGTTGACTCGTACGTTGATACTCGACTCGTGTACCACTTTCGGTTTTTCGAACGCACTTTCGTACGTTTAGAAAACTAGCATTTTACGTTACACGACGTGTACCCTTATTAATAATTTGACTTACTCATCAATAAATTACCTTATAAAAATGTAACTTATAAAATTGAGCGTTGTGGTCATTTGCTTCTATAAATCAGTGACTCGTTGTTTATCAAAATATATTATTTTAAATCAGGACATTTTTTGACTAAGTTAATATTATATTTTTGTAAATATATATATATATATATATATATATATATATATATATATATATATATATATATATATATATATATATATATATATATATATATATATATATATATACACGTATATTTTCCAATCCAATTATAATGGTTCGTGAATCGTCAGGGTTTGGTCAAGGTTAAATGAATATATGAATACAGTTTACACTTCTTGAGATTCAACTTAACAAACTTTGCTTATCGTGTCGGAATAATATAAAGATAAAGTTTAAATTTGGTCAGAAATTTCCGGGTTGTCACAAAGTCCATCGTTATTCCTTCCCACTTCCATTGCGGGATTTCGGGTTGCTGAAGTAACCCGGATAGCCTCTGATGTTCGGCTTTGATCTTGGAACAAGTTAAACACTTTCCAACATAAGTAGCAACATCCCTTTTAAGGTTTGGCCACCAATATTGGTCCTTGAGATCGTGGTACATCTTACCAGCTCCTGGATGAATCAAATACCTTGACTTGTGGGCTTCGTCTAGAATAAGGCTTCGTAAATCCCCATAACTAAGTACCCATATTCTTCCGGCGAAATATCGGAGTCCGGTTTCTTTAACCTCGAATCGAGAGACGAGAATGTTCAAACGTTCCTGAGAAATATTCTTCTCTTTAAGAGCCTCTTCTCGGGCTACGCAG
This sequence comes from Rutidosis leptorrhynchoides, assembly GCF_046630445.1. Taxonomy (NCBI): domain Eukaryota; kingdom Viridiplantae; phylum Streptophyta; class Magnoliopsida; order Asterales; family Asteraceae; genus Rutidosis; species Rutidosis leptorrhynchoides. The sequence continues at coordinate 206,298,151 of NC_092336.1, read as the reverse complement.
ATTTGGCTATTGAGATTCGTGTGAATGGTGATGTTCAAGGCGCGGACACGAAGAGGTACCATTCTCTCCTTTCGGCTCAAGGCATCGGCTACAACATTTGCCTTACCAGGATGGTAACGAAGTTCACAATCATAATCGTTCAACATCTCGATCCACCGTCGCTGTCTCATGTTCAGCTGCTTCTGATCGAATATGTGTTGGAGGCTTTTGTGGTCGGTGAAGATAGTGCTCTTGGTTCCATAAAGATAGTGTCTCCACAGTTTGAGCGCAAAGACGACAGCTCCAAGTTCGAGATCGTGAGTCGTGTAGTTCCGCTCGTGAATCTTCAATTGTCGGGAGGCGTAAGCAATAACCTTCTTCTGTTGAATCAATACACACCCAAAACCTTGTCGGGAGGCATCGCAATACACAACGAAGTCATCACTGCCTTCGGAAAGGGATAAGACAGGTGTGGTGGTTAACTTCTGCTTCAGGGTTTGGAATGCCAACTCTTGCTCGGTTGCCCAAACGAACTTCTTCCTCTTGTGAGTTAATTCACTCAAAGGACGTGCAATCAAAGAGAAACCTTCGATGAACCTACGATAGTAACCGACGAGGCCTAAAAATTGGAGGATATGAGTAGGAGTAGTGGGGGTTTCCCACTTGCTAATGACTTCAATTTTCGCGGGATCGACTTTGATACCTTGGCTACTAACAACGTGGCCAAGAAATTGAACTTCCTTCAACCAAAATTCACACTTGGAGAATTTGGCATAGAGTTGCTCTTGTCTTAAGAGTTCAAGCACGAGTAGAAGATGTTGCTCATGTTCTTCTTCGCTTTTGGAATAGATTAGGATATCATCTATGAAGACGATAACGAACTTGTCTAGGTACGGCTTGCGTACGCGATTCATGAGATCCATAAACACGGCAGGTGCGTTAGTTAAACCAAATGGCATCACAAGAAACTCATAATGACCATAACGAGTTCGGAACGCAGTCTTAAGTACATCGCTCTCCTTCACCCTCAACTGGTGATAACCTGATCACAAATCAATCTTGGAGTAAATGCTGGATCCTTGCAGCAGATCGAAAAGATCGTCAATCCTGGGAAGGGATGCCGGTTCTTGATTGTTAACTTGTTCAGCTCTCGATAGTCGATGCACATGCGGAAAGATCCGTCCTTCTTCTTCACGAACAAAACAGGTGCGCCCCAAGGTGATGAACTCGGTCAGATAAATCCACGGTCTAGCAATTCCTGCAGTTGACTCTGCAACTCTTGCAGTTCGGAAGGCGCAAGTCGATAAGGTGCGCGAGCTACCGGTGCAGCTCCCGGCACTAGATCAATCTGAAACTCCACTGATCGCGGCGGGGGTAATCCCGGCAATTCTTCTAGAAAGAAGTCGGGAAATTCGTTCACAATTCGTACATCATCCACGTTTTTCTCCTCAGTTTCTAACTTCTTCACATGCGCCAAAATAGCAAAACGCCCTTTTCTCATGACCTTTTATGCCTTCATGCAACTAATAAGGCTCAGCTTTGGGCTACATCTCTCCCCGTATACAATTAGTGGCTCACCATCTTCGCGAGGTATATGAAGAATCTTCTCATTACAGATAACTTTGGCTCTTACCTTGGACAACCAGTCCATACTGACTATCACATCAAAACCCCCCAACCTAATGGGTATCAAATCAATCTTGAAATCCACACCAGCTAAGTTTATAATACCTCCTCGACCAATTTGGTCAACTTTCTCAAGTTTTCCATTGGCCACCTCGACAAGTATACTCTCATCCAAAGGAACTAACGACCAATCTATCTTAGAGCAAAAGTGTCTACATACATAACTCCTATCGACACCAGTATCAAACAAGACAGAAGCTAATAGGTTATTGATAGTGAATGTACCTGTGACCAAGTCAGGATCCTCGCGGGCATCTCTGGCGTTTATGTTGAAGACTCTTCCACGTGCTGGCCTGCCATCCTTCTTCTTGTTAGGACATTCATTCTTGAAGTGGCCCTGCTGACCGCACTCAAAACACTTCCTTGGCCCATTCGGATTTGTCCTCACAGCTGGGGTGCTGATCTTACAATCTCTGCCGATGTGTCCAGTCCTTTTACACTTCTCACACACTACGTTGCAGTATCCAGTATGATGCTTGTAGCATCTCTTACAATGAGGAAGGCTACTTTTGTAATTAGGGTTAGGGTTAGGGGTCCTCCAGTCGTTGTTTCCCTTAAAGTTCTCATGCCTCTTAGCTGGGTTCTGATCAAAACCTTTTCCCTTACTTTCGTCCCACTTACGTTTCCCATTACTAGCTCCCGATTCTGATTTCACCTTCTCCGGCTCTTGGCGGGTAATATGATTCATCAGGGTGTGCGCCATGTCTAATGACCCGTCCTAATCCATCCGGACGAAGTCCATATCGATTATAAACGATTCATAATAGTTCATTTCATCGCGAGGTACTTGACCTCTATATGATACATTTTACAAACATTGCATTCATTTTTAAAAGACAAACTTTCATTTCATCGAAAGTTGACAGGCATGCATCCCATTTCATAATATATCAAAATATCAACGACTTAATAATAATCTTGATGAACTCAACGACTAGAATGCAACGTCTTTTGAAATATGTCATGAATGACTCCAAGTAATATCTCTAGAATGAGCTAATGCACAGCGAAAGATTTCTTTCATACCTGAGAATAAACATGCTTTAAAGTGTCAACCAAAAGGTTGGTGAGTTCATAGGTTTATCGTAAACAATAAAATTCATCATTTTAATAGACCACCATATTTAATATTCCCATTTCCCATAACCATTATGAATAAAATTCATTCATATGGATTGAACACCTAGTAATCGACCTTAAAAAATTGCATATAGAATATCCTCATCATTCTGTGACAACTTCGGGCATGATAAATTTACCATCATTCCGGGAAAACTTCGGACATGATAAATTCGCCATCATTCCGGGAAAACATCGGACATGATAAATTCGCCATCATTCCGGGAAAACATCGGACATGATAAATTCGCCATCATTCCGGAAAAACATCGGACATGATAAATTCGCCATCATTCCGGGAAAACATCGGACATGATAAAAAGGGCACATTCGATTTCGATAATTCAACCATAGAATGTATTTTCGATTACTTGTGTCTATTTCGTAAAACATTTATAAAAGTATTTCATGTATTCGCAGTTCAAAATATATTTCAAAAACATTTAACAAAACAGTTATAAAACAGCGCATGTATTCTCAGTCCCAAAAATGTAAAGAGTAAAAGGAAATTAAATGAACTCACAATACGTATTTTGTAGTAAAAATATTCATACGACGAAACTGAACCATGCAGGGTTGGCCTCGGATTCACGAACCTATATCAATTGTATATCTATTAAAATATATAATGAAAATCACATAGTTTCCCTTTATTAATGTGTTTGTAGTTTATATAATTTATATTAAATTCCATTTAAAATATATAATTATATTATATCTTAAAGTATATGTTATATATATTTATTTTATATATATTTAAAATGATTAAAATTTACACATTTAGTTATATTAATATATCCATATATATATTTAGTATTATATTAAAAATGTCAAATTTGTTGTATGTAAGTATTTATATAAGAAATGTTAATATATCTTATATATATAGTTATATAGATTATTAATATAATTGTAGTATATGTGATAAGTAGATTTTATATACCAAATATTTATTTGTTAAAAATGATAGCTTTGATATTAATGATTTACTAATAATAGTCATACTAATAATAACTTTATTAATAACGATAATACTAATAATAAAAATGATAATGATATTAATGATAATACATATGTTAATAATGATTCTAATAATACTAATAAGTACATAATGATACTAATACTAATATTAATATTAATAATAATAGTTTGTGTTATTTTGTTAATAATAATAATCTTAATCATCATAATAATAATAATAACAATCTTAGTATTAATGATAATATCAGTAGTTATCCTACTTAATAATAATACTATTAATGATAATAATATTAGTATTACTAATAATAATAATCCTAATTGTAATTATAATCATGATAATAATAATAAATTGTAACTAATACTTTTATTAGTAATAATATTGATAATAATAACTATAATACTACTAATAACAATAATAATAACAATCATAATAATAACAATAATAATTATGATCATAACAATATCACTTATAATAATAATAATAATAATAATAATAATAATAATAATAATAATAATAATAATAATAATAATAATAATAATAATAATAATAATAATAATAATATAATAATAATAATAATAATAATAATAATAATAATAATAATAATAATAATAATAATAATAATAGTTTAGGTAACAACCTTTGAAGAAAAACAAGTCCCAAAAAAATACGCCACTGCCCGGGCTTGAACCGGCGACCTCTCGATAACACGCAAGCACTCAGCACCACTCCTCCGTTTCAATATTTCTGATTTATATTACTCCTAAATTAATTTAAACCTGATGTTTCCTGTTTTCCTAACTTCCTTCTTCTTCTTCACTCTTTAAACGACCAGTGATCAAACCCAGTTACAAACAATTTATTTGATTTATTTTAGGATCTTTTAAACGTAACAAAACCACGGATAACCATTTACATTAATTTAACAGACTTGATTAACTCAAAAAAATAAATAAAACAGTTTAAATGGCTCGATGATAACTCAACCATTGATTCAAAATTCTAGATGTTTTTAGCTTACGATTATAACATGAATTATACTCTAAAACTTATTTATAAACTTTCTGAACCCTTAATAGATCCTAAAACATCAAATTGATTTTGAATTTCGCGAAGAACAATAACTTTGATTTTTTGAAAAACAACTTTGACTCAAAAATTCAGAATCAATAGAAAGAATTGGACTCTGAGATTTTACAGATAGTTGGAATAAAAGATTCCAACCAACATTGCATTAATACATTTTTGAAATCTAATTCGAAATCGTTCAATTTGAAAATTGGAAGCAAAACAGAGAACATGCTGTGTTCTTCAGTATTTTAGTTTAAAATTCGATTAAATAAGAGTTGTAATGGTTCTTAATTGAGAATGGAGATGTATAAAAGAAAGACTGAATCACTCTTCCCTAATATAATGACTTAATTGATCGTTATAAAGCTGAAACAAATCGCCAAATAATCAATTATTCGTACAGACGAGTAAATAAATAAAAAATAAAAAGTGATATAGATGGCTAACAGAATTTGGTTTTATCCTTGTGTTAAGATTCTGATTTGTACGACTGAGATAATCATCTACAAAAAGAGAACGATTGGAAACAGATTTATACTTATTTTGCCTTTTTTTTATAAACTTTAAGTAATATAATTATATTAGTGATAATAATAATATTAATTAATAATAATTATATTCCTAATACAGATTAATAAAAAAATACTAATAATAATAATAATATTAGAAATACTATATTTATGTATTTATATATTAGTATATACGTATTTATCTATATATAACTGAAATTCGTATTTGTTTATGTATTTATGTATATCTTAATATATATCAGTATTTATATATCCGCATTTATATATTTATTTGTATTCCTCTTATATTTATATATTTATATTTATAGATTATATTTAATCTTTTAATAAATAGGATAATAATAATACCCTTAATATTTTATCTAATAATAATAATACAAGTATAATAATAATATTATTACGAATCATACAAATGATATTAATAATATTCTTAATGATAATAATAATTAATTTGTGTTATTTTCTAATAACTATAATAATAATAATAATAATAATTTATAATTTCAATAATATTGATAATACTAATATTAATCACAGTAACTAAAATTATAATTTCACTATTAGTTATATTAGTAATGATATTAACAATGATAACAATAACATTAATAATAATGATACTATAACAAATCAATGTATCAAATTTCATATTATAATCTTTATAGTACTAATATTGATATTAATAATTATAATGAATGTAATAATAATATAACAACTATAATTCAACTTGTAATTACATTTAATTTATTAATTATGTAATAATTATATTATATATGATATGATAATATTTATTGAATATTTAATATTTATATATTTCATATATTTTACAATATAATAGTTATAAATAGAAATCACACACACACATATATATATATATATATATATATATATATATATATATATATATATATATATATATATATATATATATACAACACTTGTTCGTGAATAGTCGGGAATAGTCAAAGGTTAAATGGATATATGAAATAGTTCAAAACTTTCGAGACTCAACATTACAGACTTTGCTTATCGTGTCGGAAACATTCAAAGATTAAGTTTAAATTTGGTCGAAAATTTCCGGGTCGTTACAGTACCTACCCGTTAAAGAAATTTCGTCCCGAAATTTGATTGAAATCGTCATCGCTAACAATAAGAATGTTCTCATGACGAATATGAGCTGATAAATAGAGTTTTATTACTGTTGAGTAATATGGATAAAATGATTCAATTACTTGAAGAGTATGAGTGAAGCTATCACAAAAAAATAGAGATTTAACTTTTGACGTAGTCACTGTTGAATTCCAGAATTCAAGGGATTTAAAGAAATCTTTGAAATCTGAATAAGATTTGATTCTTCGGTGAGTAAGGAAATTAAGATTTCTATAATTAACTACGGTGATCTGCCTCGATTACTCTGTCTGATATTTCCATTATAAATTAAGCTCTTCCGTTCCATTATTCTCACTATTTCTATACTTTCTTTCTTAGTTCATACATCCAAAAGATCATGAAAATGCTTAATCCAGTTCTAATCCTTGATATTTTCCGAATTATCATTTCTGTCATCCTTCTTTTCAATCTTCCACCAGGAAAATCTATTTACTTCCACTATTACATTGGGGTGATACTATTCTTAATTCTACCGTATCTTTATATTGCTATTCGTATTAATGTACTCGATTTGTGATTTCTGTGTTGTTGTCGAGTTTTATATCTTCCCTTATGTTTCGGAGCTCTTTGCCTTTTTATTCTCTTCTCGACCTCTAGTAAAGCGAGTAACAGTCCAGAATTCGTAAGTATGAAGTTTCGAATTATCATAATATGCAAAGTAGAAAGGAAAGGTATTAGCTCGATTTGATTTGTCAAATTACCAGAATTCAAGAGAAAGATAGAACTATCAAGAATTTATGTTCTTGATATGTTTATATATTAGATGGAATGTAAGAGTCGTGTAACATGGCACATGATGACGTTAGGGTCTGTGAATCATCACGTTCCATTAGAAACTCAGCATGACTTACTGTAATATAATCACGTTGATCAAGTATCATTATATTATACTAACTCATGTATCAGTTTCCAACACTACTTCAAAAACATTCATAATTCAAACCCTAAATTTTCAGAGATTTAGAAACTAAACAGTTTTCTTTTATGATATAACACAGATAGAGCGAAGAGATAATTAATATCGGGCAAGAATATTTATAAAGATATCTTCAGAAATATCGAAGATATTTATGATGATATTTTGGAATTTCTAAGATCGAAGGTTGATGAAGAAAGATTTTTCACAAGATTTAACATGACTTCGGAGCAAGATATTTGCTGAAGATTTCATTGGATCCATAATTACCTGAATTCTTTGAATATAGAGTTTGGTCCTTGTATTTGTCCTCGACCTCCTTCAGGGTTAGCTTAATCTGTTTTTCAGTACTAAATTTTCTATCAAACGTTCCCAACCTTCCATTCTTTATTATCAAACTTTTGGCCGTTTAGACCATCTACAATTTTACTGTTTCCTCTGCATTTCATGCTACCATATCTGAATCATCGTTTATCAATCCGAGGTGGTTTCAAGAGAATTGTGTTTTTAGATGATTAAACGCTGATGGTAATATGGTGGAATATGAAAGGTTCTCCGGTAACAATAAAAGAGCACGCATATATATCAAGATTATAATAAGGTTGTTTCGAATGAAAAGTCGAAATTGATTTGCTGAAGCTGCGACAAATTTGACTACTTTAGAAAGGGATTGCAAAGTTATTTTCGGTAATAACAACGCTAAAGGAGCTAGCACAGATACGTGTTAAATGTTTACTCATGTTCCGAGTGTTTTTCAGGTGCATGACTATATGCATAAGTTCTTTCTTTCGTAGATAACGTGTGGTTGGATCATCCTCTCAATTGAGGTGTTTTCAAGAATCATGAAAGGTTTGAACGCAAATTGTAATCATCAAGGTACAAATGAGGTTTAAGATGAAATCAAGTGGCAACTTGAAGAGATGTTTAGTTTCATATGTTATAATCAATATTTTAATTCATTTTAATTGTCCAATGTCATTAGTCCATAGTTAAGAGTCCACAATTTGTAGTTCAACAATTCATATATAGTTTAATATATAATACTCGGATTATTTAATACATATCGTGACCCGTGTACATGTCTCAGACTCGATCACAACTCAAAGTATATATATTACTGTAGAATCAACCTCAACCCTGTATAGCTAACTCGATCATTACCGCGTATAGAGTGTCTATGGTTATTCCAAATAATATATATAGATGCATCGATATGATATGTTAAAACTTTGTATACGTATCCTGATATTTAAAATGCGTAAAATAAATAACAGAAATTAAATGACGATAAATAAAATTACGAGAATATAAATTGCGATAATTAAATTGCGATAAATATAATGTAATCAGTTAGCTAGGAACAGTTAGCTAGGAACAGTTAGCATGGATTCTTAACAAAATTTCTCATAGTTAATTTGTTTGTTTCTAATAAATTTTATTTTGTCAAATGTTTTCTTTATTATGCCACTTGTTGGATTCTGATAGATCAAAATCCAAATATGAAATTGAATGGAAATGATTATTTTGCGGTGAATGGACACGTATATCTGTGGATGTAAGTAGGATACGTATTACCTACCCGTTAAAATATTTTCACCATTAACAGTTTGTACAAAAGAATTTTTAATTACAATCTTTATGAAAACATATATACATATATATTTTCTTCAGATGTAATCATGGATTTATTGAGTTAATATGATATTAATCTCATTTGGTTTACCGTTAGAACTAGAATACATAATCTCTAAAACATTAGAGATTACTTAATCGCCATAAAGAACGAAGATAATTGATGTAGAACGATGATTATACTCGAGGTACAGAATGGGATGTTGAGGCATGTGATGTTGAAACTTGGTTTGTTGGTGGTATTGTTGGGGCTGGTGATGTTGCTGAAGCTGGTAAGTTTTGCACCATATTCTCCAAATTGATTACTCGAGCGCGAAGCTCGTTGACTTCCTCTATTATACCGGGGTGATTATCGGTTCAGACGAGCGGATAAATAAGGTCTAGAATTTGGTTTAGTATATAATCATGACAAGATACTCTGGAAATGAGAGAGAAAATGGTGTTTCGGATAGGTTCGCCGATAAGTGCTTCAGGTTCCTTGTTGAGAGGGCAATAAGGTGGGTGGAAAGGATCACCTTCTTCTTGTCTCCAGTGATTAAGTAGACTACGAACCCATCAGATGAATTAGGGATGGATGATTGGTTGGTCCATTCCGGTCACACTGCTTTCGGAGCTAGAGTGTGTTTCCATATTGGAATAGCTATCGGAATCCAAGGAACTTGAACTAGTGACGAGTTCCATTTCGTTCGATTGAATGAAGGATTTTTCGATAAGAAATAGATTATAGAATGTAGATTAGTACCCTGCAATACATAATTTACATATGCATATATAATACTAAAATTCCATAAGTTACGGAGGAATCTACGGAAGCTGTCAGGCAAAGGTAACAGTAACAGATACACTAAGATATGAATTTATCTATACACTGTCTATGCAATAAAGACAGTAAGACGTGTCTAGACTTTAAGGATGATAAGCAAATAATTTTTCGACACTAAATGATAAGCAAAACTTTTGACATGTAGACACGGTCGAAGTCCAGACCCACTAATGTATCTAAACAACTATCAGTTAGACACACTAATGCAAGACCTGGTTCGCTAAGACCACCGTTCTGATACTAACTCTAATGACCCGTCCTAATCCATCTGGACGAAGTCCATATCGATTATAAATGATTCATAATAGTTGATTTCATCGCGAGGTACTTGACCTCTATATGATACATTTTACAAATATTGCATTCGTTTTTAAAAGACAAACTTTCATTTCATCGAAAGTTGACAGGCATGCATCCCATTTCATAATATATCAAACTATCAACGACTTAATAATAATCTTGATGAACTCGACGACTCGAATGCAACGTCTTTTGAAATATGTCATGAATGACTCCAAGTAATATCTCTAGAATGAGCTAATGCACAACGGAAGATTTCTTTCATACCTGAGAATCAACATGCTTTAAAGTGTCAACCAAAAGGTTGGTGAGTTCATAGGTTTATCGTAAACAATAAAATTCATCATTTTAATAGACCACCAGAATTGATATTCCCATTTCCCATAACCATTATGCATAAAATTCATTCATATGGATTGAACACCTGGTAATCGACCTTAACAAATTGCATATAGAATATCCTCATCATTCCGGGACAACTTCGGACATGATAAATTTACCATCATTCCGGGAAAACCTCGGACATGATAAATTCGCCATCATTCCGGGAAAACATCGGACATGATAAATTCGCCATCATTCCGGGAAAACATCGGACATGATAAATTCGCCATCATTCCGGGAAAACATCGGACATGATAAATTCGCCATCGTTCTGGGAAAACATCGGACATGATAAATTCGCCATCATTCCGGGAAAACATCGGACATGATAAAAAGGGCACATCCGATTTCGATAATTCAACCATAGAATGTAGTTTCGATTACTTGTGTCTATTTCGTAAAACAGTTATAAAAGTATTTCATGTATTCGCAGTTCAAAATATATTTCAAAAGCATTTAACAAAACAGTTATAAAACAGCGCATGTATTCTCAGTCCCAAAAATGTAAAGAGTAAAAGGTAATCAAATGAACTCACAATACTTATTTTGTAGTAAAAATATTCATACGATGAAACTGAACCATGCAGGGTTGGCCTCGGATTCACGAACCTATATCAATTGTATATCTATTAAAATATATAATGAAAATCACATGGTTTCCCTTTATTAATTATATATTAATTATGTGTTTGTAGTTTATATAATTTATATTAAATTCCATTTAAAATATATACTTATATTATATCTTAAAGTATATGTTATATATATTTATTTTATATATATTTAAAATGATTAAAATTTACACATTTAGTTATATTAATATATCCATATATATATTTAGTATTATATTAAAAATGTCAAATTTGTTGTATGTAAGTATTTATATAAGAAATGTTAATATGTCTTATATATATAGTTATATAGATTATTAATATAATTGTAGTATATGTGATAAGTAGATTTTATGTACCAAATATTTATTTGTTAAAAATGATAGCTTTGATATTAATGATTTACTAATAATAGTCATACTAATAATAATCTTATTAATAACGATAATACTAATAATAAAAATGATAATGATATTAATGATAATACATATGTTAATAATGATTCTAATAATACTAATAAGTACATAATGATACTAATACTAATAATAATAATAATAATAATAATAATAATAATAATAATAATAATAATAATAGTTTGTGTTATTTTGGTAATAATAATAATCTTAATCATCATAATAATAATAATAACAATCTTAGTATTAATGATAATGTCAGTAGTTATCCTACTTAATAATAATACTATTAATGATAATAATATTAGTATTAATAATAATAATAATCCTAATTGTAATTATAATCATGATAATAATAATAAATTGTAACTAATACTTTTATTAGTAATAATATTGATAATAATAACTATAATACTACTAATAACAATAATAATAACAATCATAATAATAACAATAATAATTATGATCATAACAATATCACTTATAATAATAATATGAATAATAATAATGATGATGATGATGATGATGATGATGATGATGATGATGATAATAATAATAATAATAATAATAATAATAATAATAATAATAATGATAATTACAATTATAATAATAATAATAATTATAATAATAATAATAATAATAATAATAATAATAATAATAATAATAATAATAATAATAATAATAATAATAATAATAATAATAATAATAGTTTAGGTAACAACCTTTGAAGAAAAACAAGTCCCAAAAAAATACGCCACTGCCCGGGCTCGAACCCGCGACCTCTCGATAACACGAAAGCACTCAGCACCACTCCTCCGTTTCAATATTTCTGATTTATATTACTCCTAAATTAATTTTAACCTGATGTTTCCTGTTTTCCTAACTTCCTTCTTCTTCTTCACTCTTTAAACGACCAGTGATCAAACCCAGTTACCAACAATTTATTTGATTTATTTTAGGATCTTTTAAACGTAACAAAACCACGGATAACCATTTACATTAATTTAACAGACTTGATTAAATCATAAAAATAAATAAAACAGTTTAAATGGCTCGATGATAACTCAACCATTGATTCAAAATTCTAGATGTTTTTAGCTTACGATTATAACCTGAATTATACTCTAAAACTTATTTATAAACTTTCTAAACCCTTAATCGATCCTAAAACATCAAATTGATTTTGAATTTCGCAAAGAACAATAACTTTGACTTTTTGAAAAACAACTTTGACTCAAAAATTTAGAATCAATATAAGGAATTGGACTCTGAGATTTTACAGATAGTTGGAATAAAAGATTCCAACCAACATTGCATTAATACATTTTTGAAATCTAATTCGAAATCGTTCAATTTGAAAATTGGAAGCAAAACAGAGAACATGCTGTGTTCTTCAGTATTTTAGTTTAAAATTAGATTAAATAAGAGTTGTAATGGTTCTTAATTGAGAATGGAGATGTATAAAAGAAAGACTGAATCATTCTTCCCTAATATAATGACTTAATTGATCGTTATAAAGCAGAAACAAATCGCCAAATAATCAATTATTCGTACAGACGAGTAAATAAATAAAAAATAAAAAGTGATATAGATGGCTAACAGAATTTGGTTTTATCCTTGTGTTAAGATTCTGATTTGTACAACTGAGATAATCATCTACAGAAAGAGAACAATTGGAAACAGATTTATACTTATTTTGCTTTTTTTTTTATAAACTATAAGTAATATAATTATATTAGTGATAATGATAATATTAATTAATAATAATTATATTCCTCATACAGATTAATAAAAAAATACTAATAATAATAATATTAGAAATACTATATTTATGTATTTATATATTAGTATATACGTATTTATCTATATATAACTGAAATTCGTATTTGTTTATATATTTATATATATCTTAATATAATACCCTTAATATTTTATCTAATAATAATACAAGTATAATAATAATATTATTACGAATCATACAAATGATATTAATAATATTCTTAATGATAATAATAATTAATTTGTGTTATTTTCTAGTAACTATAATAATGATAATAATAATAATTTATAATTTCAATAATATTGATAATACTAATATTAATCACAGTAACTAAAATTATAATTTCACTATTAGTTATATTAGTAATGATATTAACAATGATAACAATAACATTAATAATAATGATACTATAACAAATCAATGTATCAAATTTCATATTATAATCTTTATTAATATTTATAGTACTAATATTGATATTAATAATTATAATGAATGTAATAATAATATAACAACTATAATTCAACTTGTAATTACATTTAATTTATTAATTATGTAATAATTATATTATATATGATATGATAATATTTATTGAATATTGAATATTTATATATTTCATATATTTTACAATATAATAGTTATAAATAGAAATCATATATATATATATATATATATATATATATATATATATATATATATATATATATATATATATATATATATATATATATATATATATATATATATATATATATATATATATATCCTAATAGAACTTAATTATTTTATTTATTATTTTTACATTTTAATTCTAATGATTCGTTTATATTTTTTTTATTTTCAATACTCTCATTTATATTTATTTAGATATATATATATATATATATATATATATATATATATATATATACTTATATATATTTATATATATTTATTTATATATTTATATATATATATATATATATATATATATATATATATATATATATATATATATATATATATATATATATATATACAACACTTGTTCGTGAATCGTCGGGAATAGTCAAAGGTTAAATGGATATATGAAATAGTTCAAAACTTTCGAGACTCAACATTACAGACTTTGCTTATCGTGTCGAAAACATTCAAAGATTAAGTTTAAATTTGGTCGGAAATTTCCGAGTCGTCACACCATGTGCATAGCTTCTGGGACATTCGCTGGTTTCGAAGAGGTGACATTTCCCTGGATGTCCTTGGGGAGTCCCCACAGATACCGTTCCATTCATTTGAACTCGGGAGTAACCATTGTGGGGCACATCAATGCCAACTCCAAGTACCTTCGGTTATAGCCATCAAGATCAGTTCCTACGACCTTCAGTTCCCAAAATTCTGCTTCCATTTTCTGAATTTCGGTTCTGGGGTAGTACTCCTCGATCATAGCCCTCTTAAACTCCTCCCAGGATGTTGCATAAGCTTCGTCAATTCCATGGGCCTGGGCGAACGTATTCCACCAAGTCAAAGCGCCACCCGACAGCGTGCAGGATGCGAACTTGGTCTTATTCACTTCGGAGCAGTTACTCACACGGAACACAGATTCCAACTTTTCAAACCATCTCGTTAGCCCAACTGGCCCTTCTGTTCCACTAAAATTGTGGGGCTTGCAACTCTGAAATTCCTTATACGTACACCCGTTCTGAGCAATCTGGTTCACCATTAGAGCTTGTGCAGGGTTGGCATCCGCCATAGCTGCGGCTACTAGAGCAGCTATCATCTCCTCAATTTGTGCTGCGGTGGGCATTTTTCTTGGACCTCTTCCGTTTGCCATCGATCTTCCAAACAAAAATTTTGACTTAAGTCAAAATCCGTTATCCAATAAGTAATAATGCTATAGTAATATAGCAATCAATTACTTATTCCATGTCAGTAAGACATATAGCAAGCACGTAATCAGGCATAATAACTACAGCAGCCTAGATTGTCTACAATAGTACATAGCATGGCATTGTTAACAGTATCAAACAGAAGTAACATGCAATCAAAAGCAGATAGTAGCATGCAGTAGCGAGAATAAGCAATAGCATACAGCAAGTTCACATAGCAGTAAAAGTAAGCAGTAGCATGCAACAGTTCCGCAGAAACAAGTAAACGAGCAAGTTGTAGATTAGTCCTAATAGTGAATCCTACTCGACTCGGTCAAGACACACTAATGCAACCTAATTCCCTACAACCAATGCTCTGATACCAAATGTGACGCCCCGTACAAAACTATCATGTACGGATCATCAACAACAAGTCCATTACACGGTATAATACTATATGTTGTTTTAAAACAAGTTTTGCATTCGTGAAAAGGTAACGTTTTTACCAACGTCAAGTGTTTTACAAAAGATAACGTGCTTCTACAAATAGAAGGCATTAACATAAGTACGTGACACAAAGGTCATTACAACGTCATTGTTCAAAAATAATATAAGTTGTGAATGCAAAATAAAAGTTCCATGATTGAGACATCTCTAAATAATGCAGCGGAAGTCTAACACAGCGAGTCTATAACAGTAAGTCTAACAGCAGAAGCAACAACGTCTAAGCACCTGAGAAATAACATGCTTTAAAATGTCAACGCGAAAATTGGTGAGCTATAGTTTTTGTAAACAACGATATAATGTAGACTACGAGATTTCCGTATTCTAAACAGTATGAAAAGTATATGCTTATCCGTGGGCACATGGTAACTAACTTAACGTAAAATAATATATCACCCCCTAAAAGTACACATGGCGAGTGCGTATGTTCTCGGAGTATTAAACACCCATTAAATGCTAGCGAGACTAGCCCGAGTGGGGATGTCAAACCCTATGGATCCATATCTAAGATTCGCGTCTACCGGTTCAAAAACCAATAGTTAAACGTTACCGTGCTAAGGGGAAAATTTATGCGTTATATAACCCACACATATATTAAGTTTAAGTACTCGTATCTAGTAAGTAAAACATAAAAAGCGCATGTATTCTCAGGCCTAAAAATAGTAAAGTAGAAAGGGAGCTATAACTCACAGTGATAAACGCGGTAAAAGTCGATATGAAAAGTATGCAAGTAGTAAGTCGGTTCGAAAGGTCCTCAACCTAAGTCAAAGGTTACTAAGTCAGTAAATTGTCCCCAAAAGTTCTAAGGTAAATAAATTAAGTCTTAAGTATCATCATCATCATCATCGTCATCATTCGTAAAAGACAAAGTAAATTTTCAACAAGAATAGAGATCGAAATAAAAGGTTGACTTCGGATAGCTGCTACGACCTCTATACAAACCGAAAAGACGCGTGGTCAGTGGCCAAGGCTCCGTATGTGAGTCCTCGTACCTCTTTCAAATTATCAGATCCTAACTCGATGTCGTTTGACCGTGGCGACGGTTCAAGCGCGAGTAGGTCAGAATTTTCAGCACGTCGTTACAAAGGCGTAGTGATTTTCGGAAGGCTATAAATCCTAAACCGTATATCGAATTTATGCGAGTATTAAACGAAAAGTAATCTAATCGAACCGAACTATATGAAAATCAACTTTCCAGAAGTCTCAAGTGTCTGATCAGACCCCGAAAAACAGTAAACAAGTGCTCCAGTGAGTTTCTTGATGCTTGATGCTCATCACGGTTCTCATCCGTGATGCGTGTAAGCTTCAAGTGTACAACTCTTTGATGTTTTAACATCACTTTGACCAAGGTTCAACCATCAACACACCATGTCAAGACTAAGGAGATATACAACTCACTTAAGAGTTTTAGAAGGATGATGAACCAAGGTTACATCATGTTCTTAGTCTCAACACAAATACAAATTCTATTCACAAGTAAAGCTACAAACTTTGATTCAATCAAACAAGCAAGATCATAAATTTGATCAAACAAAGTAATGAAACCCTAAGCTAGAAAGCTAGGATCCCTTAACAATAATTATGAGATTTCAAAGCTAAAAAGCTTGAATCTTTTATGTTCTTGAAGATCTTTAAAGCAAGAAGCTAGATCTTCAAGTTTCATGAAGATCATAAACACAAGTTTTGATGTTTTAGCAAAAACAAAGTGATCTTAAGCTATAAAGCTTAGATCCATCAAAGTAATGAAGATCCAAAGCTAGAAAGCTTGAATCTTTTATGTTCTTGAAGATCTTTAAAGCAAAAGGCTAGATCTTCAAGTTTCATGAAGATCATAAACACAAGTTTTGATCTTTTTAACAAAATAAAGAGATCATAAGCTAGAAAACTTAGATCCAACAAAGTAATGAAGATTCAAAGATAGAAAGCTTGAATCTTTTATGTTCTTGAAGGATTCAAATCAAAGTTTGAATCTACAAGATATAACAAGATCAAAAAGCTAGAAAGCTTGATCTTAGATGATGATGATGATGTCGCGATCATGAAGAGAAAAAGAAGAAAATTTAAAACTTACAATTTTTAGTGTGAGAAAAACTAGAGAGAAAATTAGAGAGCAAGTGTGTGTAAAATGAGAATGAGATCAAGTGTGAAATGGGTGAATGAGGCTTGGTATTTATAGTGGTGGTAGGTGGTTTAGGCCGTGGGTATGAGGAGGAGACAAGGGGACAACTTTTTGCTTTTTGCATGGTGGTGGTCTAAAGGTGGTGCTTATTGTTGGGATCCCATGCAACATTTGTAGTAATAGTTAACAAAAATGCTAGTATGTTGGCTCATCTTAATGGGTTTTTGTCCTACTTCTTAATGGGTCATAATTCATTTAAAATTGGGCTAACTTAAGAGTCCAATAGCTAGAGTAGGGTGGGCTTAAGTCTAATAAGGTAGAAAGTCCATTAAGACTAACTAGTGTGCATTAGCAAATTACTAAGCGTAATTAAGCAACCAATAAGCCAAGTAATTGTCATTAGAAAATAACAATTAGTATTATGTAGTCATAATATTCCAATTATGACAAAAGTTAAACGTGTACCAAAATACATAGCTCGTTCTAAACGTCAAGTGACACTAACGGTCATAAAAGCATTCGAGGATCAAGTTAAGTAACTAAGTACTTAATAACACGTTTTAAAATATAAACTAAAGTAATCAACATGAAATAAGATCCCAGAATATAATCTAACACGGTACGCACAAATACGCAGTTTCGTGAAAATATAAAGCACAAATATAGGTCGAAAAATTCGGGTCGTTACATTACCCACCTGTTAAAGAAAATTTCGTCCCGAAATTTTAAGCTGAGGTAGATGGTAGAGTTGTGAAGAGGTGAGGATACTTCTGCTTCATTTGATCCTCTCACTCCCACGTAAACTCGGGTCCTTGTTTAGAATTCCAACGGACTCGGATAATTGGAATCTTGTTGCGTTTCAAGGTTTTGACCTCACGGTCCATAATTTCAACAGGTTCTTCCACAAAGTGGAGTTTTTCGTCAATCGTAAGCTCCTCGAGTGGTATGACAAGTTCTGGTTCAGCAAGACATTTCTTCAGATTCGACATGTAGAAGGTGGGATGAACTGCGCTCAATTGAGTCGGAAGATCCAAACGGTAAGCAACGGGTCCAACACACTCCAAGATTTCGAAAGGACCAATATATCGCGGATTTAGCTTCCCACGCTTTTTGAAACGGATTACACCTTTCCATGGTGCGACTTTCAACATTACACGGTCACCTACCTGGAATTCGAGATCTTTACGTTTAAGGTCGGCATAGCTCTTTTGACGATCATGGGCCGTCTTGAGCCTCGCTTGGATCTGGACAATCTTCTCGGTTGTTTCATGGACGAGTTCGGGTCCAGTGATTTGCTTTTCACCTACTTCGGCCCAACAGATAGGAGAACGGCATTTGCGGCCATATAAAGTTTCGAAAGGTGCGGCCTTAATGCTCGCGTGATAGCTATTGTTGTAAGAGAATTCGGCCAGAGGCAAAAGCTTTTCCCAAGCTTTTCTGAAATCAACAACACAAGCTCGTAACATGTCCTCCGAGGTTTGAATCGTGCGTTCGCTTTGACCGTCGGTTTGCGGGTGATATGCGGTACTCATATCTAAACGTGTTCCCAAACCCACTTGTAAGGAACGCCAAAATCTAGAAGCGAAACGGGCATCTCAATCTAAAATAATCGATAAGGGTACACCGTGACGAGATACAATTTCCTCTATGTATAGTTGCGCCAGTCTCTCCATTGTATCGGTTTCCTTTATGGCTAGGATGTGTACAGATTTGGTAAGACGGTCGATAATAACCCAGATGGTATCAGAGCCAGGCCCCGGACCAAACGTGCACAGCGGGGACGTTGTGTCCCATTAGGGGGGATGATTGTAACATCCGTGTTACATCCGTCCCACATCGGTTGGAGAGGGGAACGAAGCATGCCTTATAAGGGTGTGGAGATCTTTCATAGCATGACGCGTTTTGGGACCACAAGCGCAGCAGATCTCATGAGAACTCTGCAGTTAAGCGTGCTCATGCGAGAGCACTACCAGGATGGGTTACCTCCTGGGAAAGTGCTCGTCGTGTTTGGTCGCCAAGAAAAATCTGTGCGCCTACATTCAAAGCGGACAATATCATGCTACGGGGAACGTGTTACCTGGGATGTTACAGAGTACCCATGTTAGTAACTAGAGATCGGGTTGAAGCTTAGCGAATTTGGTGTCAAAAGACTTCCTTCCGTGCATGGAAGTGCGAGGTGATTCGGATGTTTGATTCTGGTGTTATCAAAAGTCGTAGCGGAGAGGAGATCGAGAGTTTTTATTGATGTTTGAGCAACATTGAAAGTTGAGGTGGTTATCAGTTTCTAGTTCTGACAGGTAGTGTTGAAAACCTTGTATCGAAAGTCTGCTCTTCCATCGATATTGACTTTGTGTGTCCCATGTTTAATTGACGGTATAATGGTGATTGGACGTTCTTGGTTGGAATGGAGATCGATGTTCGGGTTTGTTTAACATATTTAAGTGAGAGATTGTTGAGTAGTGAAGAGTTTGCTCGAATTCTTCAAGTAGGAGATTGTTGAATGTATGAAGAATTTGATCAAAGGAACAAGAATTCGTGTTTGACTTGATGAACAAGTAGTTGGAATTTTGCTGCCTTATTTAATTCCTTTTAGCACGAATGAGTATGGAGCAAATATCCGATTTATGGAAAGTTCTATAGCTTGAAGACAAAGTTAACTTGTGCTACAAAGTTGAATTGCAAGAATGAAGGTTCATAAACCTGACTGACAAAATTGTCTTGCATGCCAAGTCGTTTTCTTAATTAGATTTGCCTATATGATGTAATCTCTAGCCTCATTGTAATGTGTGCACAATAATAAAGAAAAATCTCTGGTTTACGCCCGTGAACTAAACTCTTCTCCACGCCAATGAAGTTGAGATATAACTACGTTAAATCCTTGCGTCGTTTATCATATTTTTTATCGTATATGTTTGTTATTATCCGTTTGTTGTTTGTGTGTGTTACGATTGACGATACCACAATCACATATTTTTGTTAGAGTCCACTACCGAATTCCTAACAAGTAACCTCCGAATACACTCTCAGACTCCATCCATGTATAACAGGAATATCGTAAGCCACTTATTAAAAGTGACGACCTATATTAACTTTTCACATAGACCATAAAATAATAAAATTTATTTTATAACTCTAACATACTATGGAGTACCACATATAAGCTCTAACCTAGATCGCAAATTTTTTACTTCGTCATTTACTTCTAACTACGTCAATATCTATTAATTCAAACAGGACATAAACGGGACTAATAATATTTATTCTATCTAGTTATGATGTTAACCATACGGGATGAAGAATCCTTATCCTCAAACCATAACTTTAATAGATAAATCAAACAAATATAATACGGAGTACAAGTGTAATATAAATATTAATAGAAGAATTTATTGTAAATGTATTCCTAATATTGTCGTTATAACTTATATGTACAAAGATATTGTACAAACAATTTCACAATTTAGTTAAAAGCTAAATATAATAGCATGTTAACATTAAGCACAAGGACTACCATCACTAAATATAATATTACCCTACAACAAAAAAGTTGTAAATAATAATACTCATTACTTAAAGGATGTAAAATGCAAATATTTATATACATAAGGGATTATAAGTTAAAAAATCAATCCGGTTATATTGTAATTCTAATCAATTTTATTGGCAATTTATTATTCGTTACCCTATATAATGAACCCATCACATTCTACACTCTCCCACACCCTTTTTTTCTTATCTTTTATTTTCTCTTTAATTTTTTTTGTAGCCGATCTTCACCGCGCGCCGCCGTTTTCCGATATCACCGGAGATCCATTAAATTATTTGTTTTAATTTTTCAAACTTTGATCCGAAAATTTACTTCAAAAAAGTTATGGTAATTACCATTTTAGCCCTGACTTTTGATATTAAGGAGTATATCACATCAGATTGGGGGCATTTTCGTAAATGAAAGATACGGTATTTTCTGACGTGGCAAACGCACATGCAAATTTACAATGAACCACACGCGTAGACAAAAAAACAGAGATGAAACATTGGACTTCCTCAAGCCGTTAACAATACCGAAGCTAGCCAAGCCGTTCACACCTCGAACTACGGCTCAAGCCAAACCGCATAAGCCGCCGGCTCGACTACCCCCGAGCGATAATAAACTACTACTTGCTGGCTACCTGGCTCGTGAGTTTTTAACCAAAGGTACATTGTTCGGTGAGCCGTGGAACCCGGCTCGAGCCGAGGCTGTGCCAGTTTCAGCTGCGGCTAATTCAGCAGATTATAGAAAACCGGTTAGCCAAAAGGAAAAACCGGTTGAGCCGAAGCCAGGGGAGAAAAGAAAGTTTGAAAGCTACAATGAAGTAACGGGTATTTTGATGGGTAACAATGGAGTGCATATACCGGGCATTGTTAACCCGACCCAACTAATCCGTTTTTTGAATTTACAATAAAAATTATATTTATTTATATTTATATTTATTTAGTATTAAAATTTGCCCTTACTTAAATTTGTTGTATAGTGTAATGTTAGGCCATGAGGTAGGGTTTGTGAAACTGTGTTGTTTTTGATGTATTGCAAATAGTTGCAACAATATACTCGTAGTTATTAGCGCTTATAAATTATGATTAGATGTTTATTACTCCACTTCTCTATAGTTGTTACGTATTGTATGTTACAAGTCACATATATTGACATTAAAGTTTGTTAGGTAGAAAAATATGTAATGCATGATTCCTACTTATCAACCGAGTTACCTTTTTTTTTTTTTTTTTTTTTTTTTTTTTAATATGTTCTGTAATAGTAATGGAATATTTCTAGTTGTACCCATTTTTAAGGGGTGGCTATAAATATACATAACTAGAGATGTGGCCCGACGCGTTACGCTGCGTGGTTACGTTTTTATGTATTTCGTATTGTTAAGCAAAAAATACAGCTATGTACATAGTGTACTTTGTTGCTAAGCAAAAGATAGTTACAGAAGGGTGGATGCTATTAATTTTATGAAAGCCAATATCTACATCAATTACAGTAACTTCGAAGGAACTTCATTACTAATCATACCCAAGACTGTTATATAATAATTACAAATAAACAACCATTAGATTATGGTATACCTTTCTCGCGCACTAATTACATACCAATTTTTGAAATTGTATTAAACCAAAATCAAGCAATGAATTGATCTTTCTTTACCTGCAGCAGTCAATTATTATATATGTCCAAAACATAACCAATCACAACAGAGCTTAGTTTTTTTTAGTAACGCATCGTTTTTGTTTAAAAATGGTGAAAATTATTACCTGATACGAATGCATATCTATGCTTTGCTGCTGATGTAGCCATGCTTTCGAATCCAGTCAGTAATTCAAATCGAAGTATCACAAACACTGAAACACCAATAGCAATGTGAAAGAAAATCAACCAAAATAATAATGAATACAATCTTGATAAAAACGATATTGTAATTACCGTAAGCTTTAAAGAAGAAGTGCATGTTAACCCTCCAACAAACACATGTGAACATCATGATGAGGAGTGGATTTGAAAATCCTATTCGATTAGAGCGGAAACCAATTGAATGTGAATCTTAAACTCCTAAAAATAAATAAATCCTCAAACAACTAACGGCCATACGTTATTTATTTACTAATTGCATATCTAGAAAAGGCCAAAATACATTAAACAACAACAAACAAAGGAAGAAACATACATATCAAGGAAAATCATGTAAAAGATCATCAATATTGACGCTAAGAAATAATGATACTCTAATAAAGTTAAAATTAAGAGGCTATACCAGAAACAATTCTTCATTGCATATACCATTAGTACTTTGCCAAGTTATTATACGTATAAAATTAAGTACTAATCTTAATTAAGAAACCAAAAAAGACCTTCATAACATGTAAAAGAAAAGATGTTCCCTAATAATGTTTCAAACAACAACAACAATAGTAGGTTACAGAAAATCTGAAACAAATCCAGCATCCCTGTAACTTCCAAAAAGTGACATAACAATATAAACATTATACCTAATATCACATACCAGTTACATACACAAACCTTAAAACCAAGATGAAAATCACAAAATACCAAACCTTGAAATACAAAAACAAAAATAGCACATACACAAACTTCCAATAATATGAAAACTAAACAATAAATAAACTAAAAGAACACACAAAATGAAACAAATTGCATTCACTTGATATTTAACAAATTCAACCATAGTTGCAGTCCTAAGCTCACATAATAATCAATGATCAGTTAAGTAAGCATGAAATAATTAAAACTAATTTCTATGAGTTTCAGTTCTAAACTCACATCACTGATCAAATAATCACAACAGCAGGTAATGAGAAATAACAACAGTAGATGTAGAATAAAAAAGAGAAAAGCACAAATATGATTAATTGAGTTAATATGTTTAGTAATTAGGGCTTCAATTTTAGCATCTACGGAAAATGTATTTTTTTTAAGCCTGTAGAAATCGGTTCAAACCCTAAAACTCACGAAAATCAACAAATCAAACCTGCGCTACAATCGAATAAGGAACCTGCAGTGACCAGGAGTAGACGGCAACAACGAACCCTAACTTTTTATCCTCAAGAACATCAATTAAGAAAAGGGAAAAAATGGTACATCAAAGAAGTATCATCGTAACTTCCATTTAGAGAGCAAGTGTGTGTAAAATGAGAATGAGATCAAGTGTGAAATGGGTGAATGAGGCTTGGTATTTATAGTGGTGGTAGGTGGTTTAGGCCGTGGGTATGAGGAGGAGACAAGGGGACAACTTTTTGCTTTTTGCATGGTGGTGGTCTAAAGGTGGTGCTTATTGTTGGGATCCCATGCAACATTTGTAGTAATAGTTAACAAAAATGCTAGTATGTTGGCTCATCTTAATGGGTTTTTGTCCTACTTCTTAATGGGTCATAATTCATTTAAAATTGGGCTAACTTAAGAGTCCAATAGCTAGAGTAGGGTGGGCTTAAGTCTAATAAGGTAGAAAGTCCATTAAGACTAACTAGTGTGCATTAGCAAATTACTAAGCGTAATTAAGCAACCAATAAGCCAAGTAATTGTCATTAGAAAATAACAATTAGTATTATGTAGTCATAATATTCCAATTATGACAAAAGTTAAACGTGTACCAAAATACATAGCTCGTTCTAAACGTCAAGTGACACTAACGGTCATAAAAGCATTCGAGGATCAAGTTAAGTAACTAAGTACTTAATAACACGTTTTAAAATATAAACTAAAGTAATCAACATGAAATAAGATCCCAGAATATAATCTAACACGGTACGCACAAATACGCAGTTTCGTGAAAATATAAAGCACAAATATAGGTCGAAAAATTCGGGTCGTTACATTACCCACCTGTTAAAGAAAATTTCGTCCCGAAATTTTAAGCTGAGGTAGATGGTAGAGTTGTGAAGAGGTGAGGATACTTCTGCTTCATTTGATCCTCTCACTCCCACGTAAACTCGGGTCCTTGTTTAGAATTCCAACGGACTCGGATAATTGGAATCTTGTTGCGTTTCAAGGTTTTGACCTCACGGTCCATAATTTCAACAGGTTCTTCCACAAAGTGGAGTTTTTCGTCAATCGTAAGCTCCTCGAGTGGTATGACAAGTTCTGGTTCAGCAAGACATTTCTTCAGATTCGACATGTAGAAGGTGGGATGAACTGCGCTCAATTGAGTCGGAAGATCCAAACGGTAAGCAACGGGTCCAACACACTCCAAGATTTCGAAAGGACCAATATATCGCGGATTTAGCTTCCCACGCTTTTTGAAACGGATTACACCTTTCCATGGTGCGACTTTCAACATTACACGGTCACCTACCTGGAATTCGAGATCTTTACGTTTAAGGTCGGCATAGCTCTTTTGACGATCATGGGCCGTCTTGAGCCTCGCTTGGATCTGGACAATCTTCTCGGTTGTTTCATGGACGAGTTCGGGTCCAGTGATTTGCTTTTCACCTACTTCGGCCCAACAGATAGGAGAACGGCATTTGCGGCCATATAAAGTTTCGAAAGGTGCGGCCTTAATGCTCGCGTGATAGCTATTGTTGTAAGAGAATTCGGCCAGAGGCAAAAGCTTTTCCCAAGCTTTTCTGAAATCAACAACACAAGCTCGTAACATGTCCTCCGAGGTTTGAATCGTGCGTTCGCTTTGACCGTCGGTTTGCGGGTGATATGCGGTACTCATATCTAAACGTGTTCCCAAACCCACTTGTAAGGAACGCCAAAATCTAGAAGCGAAACGGGCATCTCAATCTAAAATAATCGATAAGGGTACACCGTGACGAGATACAATTTCCTCTATGTATAGTTGCGCCAGTCTCTCCATTGTATCGGTTTCCTTTATGGCTAGGATGTGTACAGATTTGGTAAGACGGTCGATAATAACCCAGATGGTATCAGAGCCAGGCCCCGGACCAAACGTGCACAGCGGGGACGTTGTGTCCCATTAGGGGGGATGATTGTAACATCCGTGTTACATCCGTCCCACATCGGTTGGAGAGGGGAACGAAGCATGCCTTATAAGGGTGTGGAGATCTTTCATAGCATGACGCGTTTTGGGACCACAAGCGCAGCAGATCTCATGAGAACTCTGCAGTTAAGCGTGCTCATGCGAGAGCACTACCAGGATGGGTTACCTCCTGGGAAAGTGCTCGTCGTGTTTGGTCGCCAAGAAAAATCTGTGCGCCTACATTCAAAGCGGACAATATCATGCTACGGGGAACGTGTTACCTGGGATGTTACAGAGTACCCATGTTAGTAACTAGAGATCGGGTTGAAGCTTAGCGAATTTGGTGTCAAAAGACTTCCTTCCGTGCATGGAAGTGCGAGGTGATTCGGATGTTTGATTCTGGTGTTATCAAAAGTCGTAGCGGAGAGGAGATCGAGAGTTTTTATTGATGTTTGAGCAACATTGAAAGTTGAGGTGGTTATCAGTTTCTAGTTCTGACAGGTAGTGTTGAAAACCTTGTATCGAAAGTCTGCTCTTCCATCGATATTGACTTTGTGTGTCCCATGTTTAATTGACGGTATAATGGTGATTGGACGTTCTTGGTTGGAATGGAGATCGATGTTCGGGTTTGTTTAACATATTTAAGTGAGAGATTGTTGAGTAGTGAAGAGTTTGCTCGAATTCTTCAAGTAGGAGATTGTTGAATGTATGAAGAATTTGATCAAAGGAACAAGAATTCGTGTTTGACTTGATGAACAAGTAGTTGGAATTTTGCTGCCTTATTTAATTCCTTTTAGCACGAATGAGTATGGAGCAAATATCCGATTTATGGAAAGTTCTATAGCTTGAAGACAAAGTTAACTTGTGCTACAAAGTTGAATTGCAAGAATGAAGGTTCATAAACCTGACTGACAAAATTGTCTTGCATGCCAAGTCGTTTTCTTAATTAGATTTGCCTATATGATGTAATCTCTAGCCTCATTGTAATGTGTGCACAATAATAAAGAAAAATCTCTGGTTTACGCCCGTGAACTAAACTCTTCTCCACGCCAATGAAGTTGAGATATAACTACGTT
This sequence comes from Rutidosis leptorrhynchoides, assembly GCF_046630445.1. Classification (NCBI taxonomy): domain Eukaryota; kingdom Viridiplantae; phylum Streptophyta; class Magnoliopsida; order Asterales; family Asteraceae; genus Rutidosis; species Rutidosis leptorrhynchoides. The sequence goes on along the minus strand of NC_092336.1, from coordinate 206,270,747 downwards.
AAATCCTTGCGTCGTTTATCATATTTTTTATCGTATATGTTTGTTATTATCCGTTTGTTGTTTGTGTGTGTTACGATTGACGATACCACAATCACATATTTTTGTTAGAGTCCACTACCGAATTCCTAACAAGTAACCTCCGAATACACTCTCAGACTCCATCCATGTATAACAGGAATATCGTAAGCCACTTATTAAAAGTGACGACCTATATTAACTTTTCACATAGACCATAAAATAATAAAATTTATTTTATAACTCTAACATACTATGGAGTACCACATATAAGCTCTAACCTAGATCGCAAATTTTTTACTTCGTCATTTACTTCTAACTACGTCAATATCTATTAATTCAAACAGGACATAAACGGGACTAATAATATTTATTCTATCTAGTTATGATGTTAACCATACGGGATGAAGAATCCTTATCCTCAAACCATAACTTTAATAGATAAATCAAACAAATATAATACGGAGTACAAGTGTAATATAAATATTAATAGAAGAATTTATTGTAAATGTATTCCTAATATTGTCGTTATAACTTATATGTACAAAGATATTGTACAAACAATTTCACAATTTAGTTAAAAGCTAAATATAATAGCATGTTAACATTAAGCACAAGGACTACCATCACTAAATATAATATTACCCTACAACAAAAAAGTTGTAAATAATAATACTCATTACTTAAAGGATGTAAAATGCAAATATTTATATACATAAGGGATTATAAGTTAAAAAATCAATCCGGTTATATTGTAATTCTAATCAATTTTATTGGCAATTTATTATTCGTTACCCTATATAATGAACCCATCACATTCTACACTCTCCCACACCCTTTTTTTCTTATCTTTTATTTTCTCTTTAATTTTTTTTGTAGCCGATCTTCACCGCGCGCCGCCGTTTTCCGATATCACCGGAGATCCATTAAATTATTTGTTTTAATTTTTCAAACTTTGATCCGAAAATTTACTTCAAAAAAGTTATGGTAATTACCATTTTAGCCCTGACTTTTGATATTAAGGAGTATATCACATCAGATTGGGGGCATTTTCGTAAATGAAAGATACGGTATTTTCTGACGTGGCAAACGCACATGCAAATTTACAATGAACCACACGCGTAGACAAAAAAACAGAGATGAAACATTGGACTTCCTCAAGCCGTTAACAATACCGAAGCTAGCCAAGCCGTTCACACCTCGAACTACGGCTCAAGCCAAACCGCATAAGCCGCCGGCTCGACTACCCCCGAGCGATAATAAACTACTACTTGCTGGCTACCTGGCTCGTGAGTTTTTAACCAAAGGTACATTGTTCGGTGAGCCGTGGAACCCGGCTCGAGCCGAGGCTGTGCCAGTTTCAGCTGCGGCTAATTCAGCAGATTATAGAAAACCGGTTAGCCAAAAGGAAAAACCGGTTGAGCCGAAGCCAGGGGAGAAAAGAAAGTTTGAAAGCTACAATGAAGTAACGGGTATTTTGATGGGTAACAATGGAGTGCATATACCGGGCATTGTTAACCCGACCCAACTAATCCGTTTTTTGAATTTACAATAAAAATTATATTTATTTATATTTATATTTATTTAGTATTAAAATTTGCCCTTACTTAAATTTGTTGTATAGTGTAATGTTAGGCCATGAGGTAGGGTTTGTGAAACTGTGTTGTTTTTGATGTATTGCAAATAGTTGCAACAATATACTCGTAGTTATTAGCGCTTATAAATTATGATTAGATGTTTATTACTCCACTTCTCTATAGTTGTTACGTATTGTATGTTACAAGTCACATATATTGACATTAAAGTTTGTTAGGTAGAAAAATATGTAATGCATGATTCCTACTTATCAACCGAGTTACCTTTTTTTTTTTTTTTTTTTTTTTTTTTTAATATGTTCTGTAATAGTAATGGAATATTTCTAGTTGTACCCATTTTTAAGGGGTGGCTATAAATATACATAACTAGAGATGTGGCCCGACGCGTTACGCTGCGTGGTTACGTTTTTATGTATTTCGTATTGTTAAGCAAAAAATACAGCTATGTACATAGTGTACTTTGTTGCTAAGCAAAAGATAGTTACAGAAGGGTGGATGCTATTAATTTTATGAAAGCCAATATCTACATCAATTACAGTAACTTCGAAGGAACTTCATTACTAATCATACCCAAGACTGTTATATAATAATTACAAATAAACAACCATTAGATTATGGTATACCTTTCTCGCGCACTAATTACATACCAATTTTTGAAATTGTATTAAACCAAAATCAAGCAATGAATTGATCTTTCTTTACCTGCAGCAGTCAATTATTATATATGTCCAAAACATAACCAATCACAACAGAGCTTAGTTTTTTTTAGTAACGCATCGTTTTTGTTTAAAAATGGTGAAAATTATTACCTGATACGAATGCATATCTATGCTTTGCTGCTGATGTAGCCATGCTTTCGAATCCAGTCAGTAATTCAAATCGAAGTATCACAAACACTGAAACACCAATAGCAATGTGAAAGAAAATCAACCAAAATAATAATGAATACAATCTTGATAAAAACGATATTGTAATTACCGTAAGCTTTAAAGAAGAAGTGCATGTTAACCCTCCAACAAACACATGTGAACATCATGATGAGGAGTGGATTTGAAAATCCTATTCGATTAGAGCGGAAACCAATTGAATGTGAATCTTAAACTCCTAAAAATAAATAAATCCTCAAACAACTAACGGCCATACGTTATTTATTTACTAATTGCATATCTAGAAAAGGCCAAAATACATTAAACAACAACAAACAAAGGAAGAAACATACATATCAAGGAAAATCATGTAAAAGATCATCAATATTGACGCTAAGAAATAATGATACTCTAATAAAGTTAAAATTAAGAGGCTATACCAGAAACAATTCTTCATTGCATATACCATTAGTACTTTGCCAAGTTATTATACGTATAAAATTAAGTACTAATCTTAATTAAGAAACCAAAAAAGACCTTCATAACATGTAAAAGAAAAGATGTTCCCTAATAATGTTTCAAACAACAACAACAATAGTAGGTTACAGAAAATCTGAAACAAATCCAGCATCCCTGTAACTTCCAAAAAGTGACATAACAATATAAACATTATACCTAATATCACATACCAGTTACATACACAAACCTTAAAACCAAGATGAAAATCACAAAATACCAAACCTTGAAATACAAAAACAAAAATAGCACATACACAAACTTCCAATAATATGAAAACTAAACAATAAATAAACTAAAAGAACACACAAAATGAAACAAATTGCATTCACTTGATATTTAACAAATTCAACCATAGTTGCAGTCCTAAGCTCACATAATAATCAATGATCAGTTAAGTAAGCATGAAATAATTAAAACTAATTTCTATGAGTTTCAGTTCTAAACTCACATCACTGATCAAATAATCACAACAGCAGGTAATGAGAAATAACAACAGTAGATGTAGAATAAAAAAGAGAAAAGCACAAATATGATTAATTGAGTTAATATGTTTAGTAATTAGGGCTTCAATTTTAGCATCTACGGAAAATGTATTTTTTTTAAGCCTGTAGAAATCGGTTCAAACCCTAAAACTCACGAAAATCAACAAATCAAACCTGCGCTACAATCGAATAAGGAACCTGCAGTGACCAGGAGTAGACGGCAACAACGAACCCTAACTTTTTATCCTCAAGAACATCAATTAAGAAAAGGGAAAAAATGGTACATCAAAGAAGTATCATCGTAACTTCCATTTATCTACGAAAATTGGCTAAATCGCCCTTCATCACCACCGTCAAAGGCGGTGATGCCAGTTACAAAATCTATAACCCTCAGGTGTAAAAGCAACGACAACGGCGGAGGAGGAGACGTTAACAACGGTGAGCGATAGTGGTGGTGATTGCAGCAACGACGATCGGATCGGCGGCGATGGAGACGAACGTGGCGATTCTAAAATCGTCGGAACCTTGTGGGAGTGCAGATGAGAATGTGTAGAACAAAGAATGGCGGTGGAGGTGAAGTGAAGAGTCTGGAAGACTATAAAATCCAGTGTGTGAACTTATATAAAAAGACTAAAATGCCTAAGTTACTGTTCATACATGTGGGCTGTTATACTTATTTAGAATATTTTCAAACATGATGCATCAAAGGATTATGCACTATAATAAGGATTATGCATTGTAACCGATTAACGCTTAGTTTTGATGCATCAAACCTAACCACTGACATGGTGGAAAAGATAAGAAACTAGTGTAATAATAACCAAGCCACATCTGAAAGAATCCGAAGTACCGACATGACCAAACCATTTCCGACAAACACATTAAGAAGTTGGGAGAACGCCGAAGACCACTGTATCCGACGGAAATCAGAACACCGACAACCACTTTATCACACCCCCAGTTAGGGCCTGAGTGAAATGTGACTTAATATCAAAATATACCAACATATTATATAAACGAGAACAAACTAAATGATTAAATTAACTTGAATGAGTACGCAACGGAAAAATGAATTGTTGTTACAATCGTAAATAAATAATTGTTCAAATGCAAAAGTAAAATATGCGATAATCTCTTGATCCTATGTCCAAGTAGTATCACATAAGCAGTAGGTAGGTAAGCTTGAATCAAACAGCACCTGAGACAAAACATGCTAAAGTGTCAACCAAAAAGGTTGAGTGAAGTTCATAGGTTTAACAAAAGTTTGATCATTGTTTTAGACCACAAGACTTAGTTTGTAAAGTTGATCTCGCAAGATCAAAAGTTATGCCAATGCGTGATATTTAGACTAAACGTTGTTTGCCCCATGACAAATTAGTTCTCCTTGTCGGTTAAATTTCATTATCAAGTAATACAAAGACTTAGTCAAATGTATCGGGGACATTACTCCCGATAGGCCTACCCCCAATAAATAAGCATGCCGCAGCACTTAAAAATATCACTGTAGGGACTTAGTCGGACATAGCCGGGTATAGCATAGTTTAAGTAGTTTGGTACTTGTGTCTAAATTGTAAAAAGTAAAAACAGCATGTGTCTCACCCCAAAAGTAAGTAAGTAAATTTGCTAGCAATAAAGAGGGGCTATGAATTCACCTTAGTAAGTAGAGAGAGAGTTATTCCTCGGAATAGAGAGTTGAACGAGTGAGCAGGAAAGTCAACCTATTGACATTTAAGAGTAGTTAATTGTTTTGCCCATGTTTGAGTTTAAGTACGTGTTTATGTATAGTTTGTTTCACTAAATTTTTGTTCCTAGTAAGTTTCTATACTTAGAAAGTTTCTACTTTAAAGAGTGTTTTCCATTTTAGGATACTTGTCGTATTAGATCAGCTTCCAATCACCCCTTTCCCTTCGAATGGCCATTTGAGATCTAGGGGCTTGAGCCATAGGACCCTTTAAATCGGAAGTCCAAACCCTCTGCCTAGAGTCTCGTAGAACCATTCGTCAAGAAAGTTCGAAGATCTATACATCTCTAATACATATCCCAAAACGTTCTTAAGTGTTATAATATAAGTAGTAGGTTATAGGTGCTAGTAATAGTAATAGTGTATACATGTTAATAGTAGTATTAGGGTTTCATTAATTAGAGTTAGTTATTTATAGTGGTATTTAATTAACTAGGGTTTAGTAATTAGTGTCCTAGGATTTCATAAATTAGGGTTTAGTAAATTAGGGTTTTATTTAATGTAGTAATGATTAGGTAATGATTAGGGTTTAATAATTAAAGTGGTATTAATTAATTAGGGTTAGGTTTAATGAATTAGGGTTTAGTAATTAATTAGGTTTTTAATGAAACTAGGGTTTGATTAAAGTAGTATAGTTTAGGTATAATTAGGGTTTAAGGTTTTAGTATGTATATGTATATGTAATCGTGTATATATATATATATATATATATATATATATATATATATATATATATATATATATATATATACAAAAAAAATTAATTTTTACAAATATACATATATATGGATCGATTTATATGTATATGTATATATAATTATTTTGTTTCCTTAATTAAACACTAACAATCTTCCATGTAACAACCTAGGGTTTTAAGATTAAAGTTTTTCCCTTTTTTTTTAGTCGACATTATACATACATACATATATTCATATTTTTTTTTTTTACATATATAGATCTAGGTTTGTTCTTATGTTTATGTGTTTATGATTTTATGTGAATATAGATTAAAACAAAGATCAAAGAATTAAGGAAATAGATTAGGGTTTTATGTTTATACCTTTGAAGATTCAAGAAGATTAACAAAGAAAAGAAGAACTTGATGAAGATGGAAGATCAAAGCCCTGAATATCTTAAAGAACACCTTGAAGATTCTTGAAGAACACGAAGAACGCGAAGAACACTTGAAGATTTCTTGGAAACCCTAAGGATTTCGATGGTGGTGGGGGATTTTCGGTTTTGGTCGAAAATTGGAGAGGGAGAGAGATATTTTTGAGTGAGGGATGTAATTATGATTTGGTACATGGAATGGTTTAGCCTAGGGGTCTATTTATAGGGAGGATAGGAGCATTCTAGAATTAGGGTTTTATAAGGAATTACTTAGGGAACAAGTTAGCTTGGAAAAAGGGTTAGGAAGGGATGCATGGCCGAAATTTAGAGGGGTATATGGGTAATTTTACCTTTCCAAATTGGCTAGGGTTTTATGAGCAAGGGTTTTAATATTTTCACTTAAGTCCTTGTACTTTAATATAGCTTAATAACCCTTAATTATTCAAGTTTATTCATTTTAATTACACAAGTCTTTTTAGTTATTTAGTTACTCCCAAAAGTTTATTTACTTATTATTTTTATTAACTTGTCAATTAATGTACAAAGGTAATTATCATATTTTATAATTCTTAACGCTTAACCTTTATCGATTAAAGTTTACTTATTAAGTTTAACTATTTTATTGGGCATTTAATAAGGAAAAGTATTGAATGAAAATATGAGAAATGTAGTATGGAAAAATGAGAGTCGTTATAGTACCTCCCCGTTATTGAAAACTTCGTCCCGAAGTTTTTAGGTAGTTTTCTCGTTTGCATCAGCTGTTGAGAAGAGATGGGGATATTTCTGTTTCATGTGGTCTTTGCGTTCCCAGGTATATTCGGGGCCTCTACGCGAATTCCACCGGACTTTTACAATAGGTATGTTGCTTTTACGCGTTTGTTTGACTTCTCCTTCCATGATTTCTATAGGTTCTTCAACGAAGTGCATTTGCTCATCAATGCGGACGTCATCCAGAGGAATAGCGAGTGTGTCATTAGCAAGACATCGCTTAAGATTCAAGACATGAAACACATCATGTACTTGACTGAGTTCGGCTGGTAGTTCTAATCGATATGCCACAGGACCGACTCTTTCAGTGATTGTGAAAGGTCCTACATATCGTGGACTGAGTTTACTTCGCTTACCGAAGCGAACAACACCTTTCCAAGGGGATACTTTCAACATGACTTTATCTCCAACTTGGTATTCGATGTCTTTTCGTTTCTTATCGGCATAGCTCTTTTGTCGGCTACGGGCAGTTTCTAAACGTTGCTTAATCTGAACGATCTTTTCAGTAGTTTCGTGGATAATTTCGGGACCAGTTAAATGTCTGTCCTCAAGTTCATCCCAACACAGAGGGGATCTACACTTTCGTCCATATAAAGCTTCAAAAGGTGCAGCTTTAATGCTAGAGTGGTAACTATTATTGTAGGAAAATTCAATCAAAGGTAGGTGTCTATCCCAACCTTTGCCGAAATCGATTGCACAAGCACGTAGCATATCTTCCATGGTTTGAATAGTTCTTTCACTTTGACCATCAGTTTGTGGATGATAGGCTGTACTCATGTCGAGTTGAGTTCCAAGAGCAGATTGTAAAGTTTTCCTGAATCTAGAAACAAATCGACTATCGCGATCAGAAATAATCGAGATAGGAACACCATGACGTGAGACGATTTCTTTAATATAAAGCTGTGCTAATCTCTCCATCTTGTCGGTTTCCTTGATTGGTATGAAATGTGCAGATTTAGTAAGACGATCAACTACGACCCAAATAGTATCGTTACCGTTCGCAGTCTTTGTTAACTTAGTAACAAAGTCCATAGTGATACATTCCCACTTCCACTGCGGAATATCGGGTTGTGTCAACATACCAGAAGGCTTTTGATACTCGGCCTTGACCTTCAAACAAGTAAGACACTTACTAACATAAGTAGCAATGTCGGCTTTCATATTAGGCCACCAGTAGAATTGCTTCACATCGTGATAAATCTTACTGGAACCGGGATGAATAGAATATCTAGTCTTATGAGCTTCATCCAAGACTAGTTCACGGAGATTACTGAAACGAGGAACCCAAATTCTGTTGCTAAAATACCATGTACCATTAGCTTTCACTTGAAGTTGGTTCTCAAAACCAATGGGTCCTTCACCTTCGACATGTGTCGGTTTAATGGCTTCCAATTGAGCTTCACAGATTCGTGAGATAAGATTTGATTTGATTTTCAGGTTTAGAGCACGAACACGTTTAACATCGTCTTTTCGACTAAGGGCATCAGCAACTACATTCGCCTTGCCATGATGATATTTCAGCTCACAGTGATAATCGTTCAAAGTCTCGAGCCATCGACTTTGTCTCATATTCAACTGTTTCTGATCAAAGATATGTCTAAGACTTTTATGGTCAGTGTATACTGTAAAATGGGTACCATACAAATAATGTCTCCATATCTTTAATGCAAATACCACAGCACCTAACTCAAGGTCATGTGTGGTATAGTTCTCTTCATGTTTCTTCAACTGCCTAGATGCGTACGCAATAACTTTTTCACGTTGCATTAAAACACAACCAAAGCCTTGCTTCGAAGCATCGCAGTAAACAACAAAGTCGTCAGTGCCTTCAGGTAAAGAGAGAATCGGGGCTGTGGTCAATTTCTCCTTCAGAATCTTGAAAGCAAATTCCTGTTCTTCGAACCACTCAAATTTCTTCCCTTTTTGAGTTAGCTTTGTAAGAGGTTTAGCAATGAGAGAAAAATCTTTAATGAATCTTCGATAGTAACCGGCAAGTCCCAAAAACTGGCGAATATTCTTCACAGTCCTTGGTATCTCCCAGTTCTGAATAGCAGTGATTTTAGCAGGATCGACATGTATTCCATTTCTATCAACAACATGTCCAAGAAATTGTACGGTTTTGAGCCAAAACTCGCACTTAGAGAATTTAGCATAGAGTTTTTCCTTTCTTAAGAGTTCAAGAATCATGCGCAAATGCTGCTCATGTTCTTCCTCACTCTTGGAATAGATCAGAATGTCATCAATGAATACAATGACGAATTTATCAAGATAGGGTTTACATACACGGTTCATAAGATCCATGAACACAGCAGGAGCATTAGTCAAACCAAAAGGCATAACACAAAACTCATAGTGTCCATAGTGAGTGCGAAAAGCAGTCTTAGGAATATCGGATTCCTTAACTTTGAGTTGATGATAACCAGACCTTAACTTAATCTTGGAATAGACACTTGACCCTTGAAGTTGATCAAATAGATCATCAATACGTGGCAACGGATAACGGTTCTTGATAGTCAGCTTGTTAAGTTCACGGTAGTCAATACACATCCTTAACGTACCATCCTTCTTCTTAACAAACAGAATAGGAGCTCCCCATGGGGACGAGCTAGGACGAATGAAACCTTTATCCAACAGTTCTTGGAGCTGATTGGATAGTTCCTTCATCTCGGGAGGTGCTAAACGATATGGGGCTTTAGCAATAGGAGCAGCACTGAGAGTTAAATCAATTTGAAATTCAACTTGTCGAGGAGGTGGAAGATCAGGAAGATCTTCGGGAAACACATCAGGATAGTCTTTAACTACTGGTACATCTTCAATACGCTTCTCTTCTGATTCAATCAGCTTAACGTGAGCTAGAATAGCTGGATAACCTTTCATAAGGTATTTGCGAGTTTTAATACAGGAGATGATATTGAGATTGGAACCACTCTTTTCACCCTGAATGATGAGAGTATCTCCATTTCTCAATGGAACATTAACAGTTTTATCGTAACACATTATAACACCCCAGATTTTTTTTTATACAGCGGAAGACCAATTTAACTAGTATATAAGTTAAAAATGTATATATACATATATAATCCACTTAATGAAAACATGTTAATAAATAAACGAACGGGTGTTATATTAAAACGTAAATACAACTTTAATAGAAAAGATGCGACATCAGAGTTTCCGGCTTTGTCAAACATATCTTCCAACATCCCATCTTTGCCCTGATAACTAGCATACAACAAATCCATAACCTGCAGGGAATATGTGGGGGATTAGCACGAAGCTAAGTGAGTGCAACTAACTACAGGCAATAGTATACAGGAACCGTCATACTAATCATGTCACATAGTCTAACACATAAACATCACCCAAGTGCCGTCTACAGAGACTCTGGCGGCTCGGCCAAACCATTAACCACCAGCTGATCGGACTGGGGCTTACCAGAAGTTCCTCCACCACCGTGTTGTAAATATATAATCCACACGCGACGGACGCGTCATTCACATATATATATATACACCACGATTGACTAGGCTACCACATGAGGAACCCAACCCGCAGGTTGATCTCTTCTACCGAGGCTACCACACAATAGGGACACACTGGGCTCCAGCAGACAAGCATCAACTAACATGCAGTCATCACAACATACTAACTAACAGTAGTAGCAAGTATATCTATCAAGCATGGCAATCATAATATAACATGCTACTCTATACTATATACTCCAGTTAGTCCCACTCACCGATACCGACATCACTCGGTAGTCTAATGTCACCGAGTCTTCTCCTCGTCTGTATCACCTGAAAACAATACTCACAAGTTAGTTATAATATTATTATCATCAAAATATAAACGGGCAGCATAACGGCTAAAAATCAACACTTAGTAAAATTTTACACTTCCAAAGACACTCGGTCGACTGTCAGAGACAGTCGGCCGACTGTCTACACTCACTCGGCCGAGTGTCTAGACACTCGGTCGATGGTCTCTCACAGACACACTCGGCTGATGGTCGATTCAGTCGGTCGATGGTCGCGTCGGTCGGTCAACTGTCAAGAGACAGTCGGCCGACTGTGTTTATCTGCAGAAGCTGAAGAACAAAGTGACGGATTTCACCCAAAATCGACCAATTCTGGCTCTAGAGCTCGATTACGCCCTCAAAACTGACCAAATCGAAGATACTAAACATGTAGAAACATAAACCCACAAGATTTGGACTCAAACAACATTAAATCTAACCATTTTGACCCAAATTACACACTTTGTAAAAACTAACACAAAACTCCATTTTTCTCAAAGATTAAAGCATGAAGGCTTGTGATTCTTACCTTGTTAGAATCAGTAGACAACAAAGAACACGATTCTAAGATCAATTTGAGCCCAAGAACAAGTTTTGATGATTAGGGTTTGGTGAGATGGAGATGAACGTACGGAAGTAATATTTGGGGAAGAATCTAGAAAAATGAAGATAATTCTCCCCACCTACACACTTAAGGGTTAAAAAAACCCATACATCACAACACACGGGTATTTATCAGTTATCTGAATTCTTTCGTATCTCATTTAGTGACACATACGAAGTCCAAATTAAATAAACAAACCTGTTATGTGACCCTTGTCACAAACTGGTCCTATCCACAACATTAAAATAATACAAAATATAAAATTAGAATAAAAGCATATAATAACACCACACAACCTGAGGGCAAAATAATAATCTAACAGCTAGGCCCGCTTCGAGGGTGTTACAAATCTACCCCCCTTAAAGAGATTCCGTCCTCGAAATCTACTAAGTCATAGCCAACACAGGTCACAGGTAATAAATACCAACACAATTGGTCACACCGGTAGCTACACCAAAACACATCCTAAGATAACAAACATTACCAAGGTTCATTAGTTTTCTCATCTACCAACCTATAAGCGAAAATCATTAATTTAAAAACTCACCGTCACTAAGTTAATGCTAACCCTTTCTGTTACGACCAACTCCAATCATGCAACACAACATTCAGATAATTTATCCCGCAATTGTCTATAGCATCACAATTATCGCTTGAAGTGGTAACCAAGTACCAACAATCTACTGTTTAACAAGGGCCGTGCACGTCATCATTTATCCTAAGCTAAGCTAAGAGGATAACGATCAAGCAATTCAACACTAGATGCAATCAACATTCATGCAAATACAAGACAACCCAAAAGTATTATATAGACCCATCATCAACTTAATTGACTTCCACAAAAAGTTTCACGTCAAACTGTCACTACACCCCACTTTCTGAAGATAGCAACGGTTATACACTGTCAATTTCATTGAATCGGACTGATCCATCAAATTTCGAGATTACCCATAAAGTTAACCCATTAAATCTTATATTCAGTTTATTCTAAGTCATCAGTCTGTTGTCAACGTGTCACATGAATACGCAACTCAGTTAAGCCCACAATTCTACATCACTAAATCAACAAAGGTCATGGGTATTACAAACCACCAAAACGGGCCACAACGTAACCTAAGTCAAATCATGTCCTACGGTCATATGCCTTACAAAGCTCCGTCCATTCTCATAGGTCAAAAGCTAACTTATCGGTCTAAGGCCAAACACATCATCTGCTAGTCTACTATCCAAGTGTCGAGACCCGCTATATGCCGATCTGCAAACTTACTTACTTACATTACACGATATTCGAATCTTTCCTCACATTCTGGTCTAGAAAACAGTCTTTACCACGAGCTAAAGAAGTTCAATGCTGACAACCTACCGCTATCTAATAACTAAAAAAGTCTAATTTCGTCTGAATTCCAAACTTGATCTATCAATAATCTTACGAAATACCACGAAAATTCCATCTCATATCTAGGTTTTACACACTAACTCTCGAGTCACTACTAATGACCCACAACATTATATCTGTCAATCATGATTTGAGGTTATTCTCGAGTCACTTTCATCAAATTTCCTAGATCAACTCACTCTAAAACACTGAATAATGGCTATCATTTACCTTAGAATACACAAACTTAGCTAATTTCATCACTACAACATAGCCAAATCAACTCGGATTACACTGATTTACCCAAATTCCGTAATTTAATACTTGTTTCAATCCTGATATTTAATAATTTCGTTGAAATTCGCTTATCTGGTTCAATGTTCCCCAATTATTCAACGACTAAATCGTTATTCTGATCAACTCAATCATAGTAGAAATGATTACCAACCCAATTTCAAATCAATTCAATCATTACATCACAAATCTTGAGTAAATATTAATCGTCCACCCATTCCGAAAGTAGATATCTAAATTTTAATTTCCTTAAGTAACATCAATACACATGCCCAACACCGACACAGTTACATCAGATAGATCGTTACTTGGCTAAAGTGCTACCAGAACCCACAATTAAATACCTAGTTCAAAATCGATTTCTAAGGGTTTCGTCATAAATCACTTATCTAGGTCGATACTTACCCGAAATTCATCACTTAAAGCATGGCTTTATTCATTTCATCATTAGAAGAAACACTTACAAATGCAATATTAGACCAACATTAATCATTCGAACATGGATTTCAAGTCAACGATATCCACTACCACAAACAATAAACATCCATCTAGCAATTAAGTCCGTCAAATGACATCAATACATGTGTTTGACACCGCTAAGGCTATCTCTGCATCATCTTTAATTTGCTTAGAACTTCATCAGAACTCAAAACTAAAGCTGATTCGATCATCAATAGCCTAAGTCCAGATATTGTTCAACTAGCATTACTATGTCGAAAAAAATCAACTCTCGGTCAACAGTCCTCGAAAATCGCATTAATCATCAAACAACATCCGATCTAACACTTGTTACATCTCTTCCGACTCTCAAAAATACGGTATGATTTACTATAACGTATTTCCGTTGGCCAGACGTAATACATCATTCTAAATCACACTTTCATTTCGAGTATTTCGGAACAAGATCTTAATAGAGTTCATCAAAACAACACGGTCTATCTTCTTAAGTCACCGATAGTTATAAATCTCCACTATATCCCAAACTAAAAGATTTTACAATCTAAGGCTGTCAAAACCGCAAAAGTCTTGAAAGAAAACACCTAACTCGGTTCTAATTCGATCTTAATTCTACTAAGTCCTCTTTAGTAACCACGTTAGTAACTCTGATCCAACATCCAATAAACTATACCTACTTACTTCGTCTTATTTGCAAATGCTATTATTGTCCGTCCTCGACCTTATATTAAAATCTTCAAAAGACAAAATATTCACAACGGTCACTATCGAACTACCAGATCAATGCTTCTATCTTAACAGTAATATGATCAATGTTCTAATCTCGTCTCCCGACCTAGTCAAGATTCATCATAATTCAGCTTGAACTGAATTTCTATTCCCGTTAAGGTCTGCTCTACTTCCAAGAAAGTCACTAAACGAACGTCTTACATACTGACATCTAATGAGTCATATCAATTCACAAAAAATCAACAACTTCTCGGGACAACTCTACAGGTCCTACTTAGCTAGTCAAATCCTGCAACAGTACATCCAGGCTAATAATACTCCTCACATAACGACAAAACATGGTTTTCCTATTTTTCAGTCAAGACTACATGGAAAAATCCAATCAAACTTACTTCCAAAAGGTCACCACTAACTCACATTAGTCTATGGTAGGAAAACGATTCTTCAAAGTCTTACTACGGCCACAATCATCTAAACCAAAAGTCAACATCATATGTGACACGGAAACCACCTACATATGACAACAACAAACAGGGTCCGGATCCTCTTATCAGAAGACAAGGAAACTACTACTCTATTTCAATCCTTAAGGGCCACTACGTGTGTCCCGTCGATCCATGGGAAAGAATTACATTTCACCTAAGTCCAACACAACAAGTCCCGTCATACTATAATATCATAGGGTCCGTCATCTACTGGTCCAGTCACGGTCGCCAAGCATGAAGACTACACTTCACATAGTTACACAATAGGGTTCGAGACTTTCACTACTCATCAAGGGGTCACTACCCTAATCAGTCTTTATGGGTCACTACGTGTGTCCCATCAGTCAACGGTCAGGAAATGACTTCATATTCGTCTTGGTTAATACTACAAATTATTCACCTCAATTCTTCCAGTCTAGGCCAACAGTAGTCTCACGTATAGTATAACAGGCCATATAACAACAATTCACAAAAGCATGACACAATATTCCAATGATCATGTCTATAAAGTCTCACAGAACATAGCAGTCAGTCTAGGGGAATAAAATCCCGATAGTAGCAAAGGTAGTTCTAGACACAGTCGCCGTAACTGTGTCCATCAACAGTCATCTACTTCTATCTTACAAGTACAATTAATCAATCGCAACTTGAAACACTAATCGTCACAGATTATCATTACAACAATAAACACCAAATTGACAAAGGCATGAACTCAATCTACAGGTTCAATAATAATAATAGTTATAGTAATGTAACAAGAATGTACCTTTATGAATAAGAAGACATCTTCTGTATCTATCAACACCTCGGTCGCACCCGTACCCTTAACCCTCATCAACTCTGCAACTGAATCCTCATCATTGGAGCCACGTCAACTAATACGCGTCAAGTCCTTCATCCAAATCGGCATCAAACGCATCCACCAAAGTTCTGTCAGTACTGAGGGTCATCAGGGCACCAGCAGGGTGGAATCGATCTTCATACCTGTCTTAACACATCTCACACACAAAGCTTAGTAGATAATCTGTTAGTTTCCGCCAACTAACTCGTCAATACCTTTTTCACTCACTTAACCCACCCCAAGATATGTTTGACTCGACACACGGTTTGGAAAGATGTCACTTCCGTGCACATGCTGCCAAACCTATGCTCTGATACCAACTTATAACACCCCAGATTTTTTTTATACAGCGGAAGACCAATTTAACTAGTATGTAAGTTAAAAATGTATATATACATATATATTCCACTTAAGGAAAACATGTTAATAAATAAACGACCGGGTGTTATATTAAAACGTAAATACAACTTTAATAGAAAAGATGCGACATCAGAGTTTCCGGCTTTGTCAAACATATCTTCCAACATCCCATCTTCGCCCTGATAACTAGCATACAAGAAATCCATAACCTGCAGGGAAGATGTGGGGGATTAGCACGAAGCTAAGTGAGTGCAACTAACTACAGGCAATAGTATACAGGAACCGTCATACTAATCATGTAACATAGTCTAACACATAAACATCACCCAAGTACCGTCTACAGAGACTCTGGCGGCTCGGCCAAACCATTAACCACCAGCTGATCGGACTGGGGCTTACCAGAAGTTCCTCCACCACCGTGTTGTAAATATATAATCCACACGCGACGGACGCGTCATTCACATATATATACACCACGATTGACTAGGCTACCACATGAGGAACCCAACCCACAGGTTGATCTCTCCTACCGAGGCTACCACACAATAGGGACACACTGGGCTCCAGCAGACAAGCATCAACTAACATGCAGTCATCACAACATACTAACTAACAGTAGTAGCAAGTATATCTATCAAGCATGGCAATCATAATATAACATGTTACTCTATACTATATACTCCAGTTAGTCCCACTCACCGATACCGACATCACTCGGTAGTCTAATGTCACCGAGTCTTCTCCTCGTCTGTATCACCTGAAAACAATACTCACAAGTTAGTTATAATATTATTATCATCAAAATATAAACGAGCAGCATAACGGCTAAAAATCAACACTTAGTAAAATTTTACACTTCCAAAGACACTCGGTCGACTGTCAGAGACAGTCGACCGACTGTCTACACTCACTCGGCCGAGTGTCTAGACACTCGGTCGATGGTCTCTCACAGACACACTCGGTCGATGGTCGAGTCAGTCGGTCGATGGTCGCGTCGGTCGGTCAACTGTCAAGACAGTCGGCCGACTGTGTTTATCTGTAGAAGCTGAAGAACAAAGTGACGGGTTTCACCCAAAATCGACCAATTCTGGCTCTAGAGCTCGATTACGCCCTCAAAACCGACCAAATCGAAGATACTAAACATGTATAAACATAAACCCACAAGATTTGGACTCAAACAACATCAAATCTAACCATTTTGATCCAAATTACACACTTTGTAAAAACTAACACAAAACTCCATTTTTCTCAAAGATTAAAGCATGAAGGCTTGTGATTCTTACCTTGTTAGAATCAGTAGACAACAAAGAACATGATTCTAAAATCAATTTGAGCCCAAGAACAAGTTTTGATGATTAGGGTTTGGTGAGATGGAGATGAACGTACGGAAGTAATATTTGGGGAAGAATCTAGAAAAATGAAGATAATTCTCCCCACCTACACACTTAAGGGTTAAAAAAACCCATACATCACAACACACGGGTATTTATCCGTTATTTGAATTCTTTCGTATCTCATTTGGTGACACATACGAAGTCCAAATTAAATAAACAAACCTGTTATGTGACCCTTGTCACAAACTGGTCCTATCCACAACATTAAAATAATACAAAATATAAAATTAGAATAAAAGCATATAATAATACCACACAACCTGAGGGCAAAATAGTAATCTAACAGCTAGGCCCGCTTCGAGGGTGTTACACACATGATAGCAGCATGTAATAGACGTAACCAATCCATACCAACTACGATATCAAAACTTTCGAGTTCGACCGGCAAAAGGTCTATCTTAAATTCCTTATCGGCTAAGATTAGGTTACAGTTTTTATAGATTTTATCGACTTGCATGACTTTTCCATTAGCAACTTCTACTAATCATTTAGTCTCTAAGGGTTGAGGCTTTTCAGTAAATAGGGTACAAAAATCACTAGACACGTAACTTCTATCGGCACCAGTATCGAACAAAATAGTTGCATAACAATTATTGACAAGATACGTACCCGTGATAACTTCATCCTCATCTCGGGCTTAAGCAGAAGTAATAACAAATGCATGACCCTTCGCAGCAGTAGCATTTGCTCCAGTAGCGAGATTATCCTTCTTCTTAGGACAAGTCGGACTAACATGTCCCTTTTCTCCACAAGTATAGCATGTAGGAGGAGCTTTGGCTGGAACAATAGCCTTATCCTTTGGAGGAGTCTTACATGTCTTAGCAACATGTCCCACTTTCTTACACAACGCACAAACAACAGTACACTTCCCCGGGTGATGCCTCTCACAACGAATACAGAAAGGAAAGGAACCCTTATAATTTGACCTTGTACCATCCGCAGGCTTCTTATTATCATTCTGAGCCGAACCTTGAGACGGCTCAAACTTCCTCTTACCATCATTACCCTTGGTTTCAACTTGCTTATTGGCCGACGCTCTTCTTCTCTTAGCCAACATGAGATTTTGTGCCATTAGAATCACAGCATCCAGAGTAACCTTCTCGGCAGCAATTACATTCCCTTGAACATCCTCGGGAAGACCTTCAATATACCGATCAATTCTTCTAGCTTCAGTAGGAAACATTTCAGGACATAGAGTAGAAAGCTCCAGATAACGATTGGTATAGTTCTCAATGTCAGTACCCTTGACCTTGAGTTCCCAGAACTCAGCTTCAAGTTTCTGAACTTGACTCCTCGGGCAGAATTTGTTGACCATCATGCTTTTGAGTTCGTCCCATGGAATTGCATTATGTGACGATCGCTCCAAATCCATATGGACGAACACGTCATTCATTGATTCCATTGTGAGGTATTTGACCTCTATATGATATGTTTTGTAAACATTGCATTCTTTTGAAAAGGCATACCATAAATGAATATTTAATTCCAACGTTTTCGACATCTGATGATTTCTACATATAGACAATCACCGTAAATAATAGTTTACAATAATACTTCCGTTGACAATGCAGTCAAAATAGATACATGATGATGGTTTTGTGAATGCAACGTTTTCTTGAATAAAGCATGCAAGACTCCATGCACATAGCTTGTATAACATGTAAGCAAACAGCGGAAGACTTCTAGGGAACCTGAGAATAAACATGCTAACAAGTGTCAACACAAAGGTTGGTGAGTTCATAGTTTTAGTGTTTCGCATAATCTGTATATAAAAGTGGATCACAAGATTTCAGTTGTTTCATCCAGAAATGTTTATCAATAGATTATATAAAAGTGGATCACAAGATTTCAGTTGTTTCATCCAGAAACGTTTATCAAAATATTCTACGAAATTGAGCACCCTGGTAACTAAACTTAACGTATATATAATTTATACCCTTTGTATAATCATCTTAATAATACACGCAAACCAACGTGTACGCTTCTCAAATAGCATACGTCCGTTAAAAGGCTAGTGCTCTAGCTCGGACGGGGATATCAAGCCCTATGGATCCATATACTACTACTCGCGCCCACTAGTTCTTATAACCGGTAGTTACTAGTTACCAAAGCTAAGGGATTTTCGGTTCAAACTCAGTGTAGAATTTAGTATGTACTTGTATCCATTGCATTTAAAATAAAGTGCACGTATTCTCAGCCCAAAAATATATATTGAAAAAGCATTTAAAAAGGGAGCAAATGAAACTCACCTTAGCAGCACATAAAGTTGTTCATCGTAATGTGACCGAAACTCGAAATATCAAATAATCGTAGATCTCAACCTAGAGAACATATACTGGTCAATAAATGTCTATCAAGCTAGGTCAGGTCATAGTGTATCACAATCCTAATGCTCGAGATTGACATACAAAAGTTATCCAAAGTCGTTTCAAAAAGTCAATTTTGACAATAGTTCAACAAAACGAGACATACCTTATATAAGGAGTTATTTACTCGGTTGGTAATATTCAAAAATCCATTTTATCAATCTTGTAAGCAAGTTGTTTAAATCTTAATTGTAGATTCAAAAGCAATTTCAATTAACGTCAATCATAATTCAGTTGATCATATCTTTTAATCCGTTCATCGAAACTATTCGATATCTAAATGAAAAGTCATTGATTTTTCGCCAGCTTTCCAAAAACATGCATATCATATACATTTTACCAGTAATATATGTATTTAATTCGTGATTCATCATAAACTGTTTAACGACGAAATTTAGCATACAAGCATGTATAAATATATATACTCGAGCACTAGACATGCATACACAATTAATATATAAAAGATAAAATATGAGTGCTTACGTATTAATATTGAGATTCAATATTGTAGGAAAGTACGTAGACGCAACGGAGATGATAAACACTAGGTTTGATTTACAAATATACCCCCGAACATTACCCATAACCTCCTTGGCAATAACCCATAATTTCCTTAGCTCTATCCCGCTTGAAAACCATTTTGAAAGTGACACGCTCATAACCTCGTCGTAGTATTTTATGTATATTACTAATTAATAATTAATAATACTAATAATTAATAAGATTAATAATAATATTAATCTTAATAATAATAATAATAATAATAATAATAATAATAATAATAATAATAATAATAATAATTAAATAAAATAAATACGAAGTAATATATGATATGTGTGTGTAAATGAAACAGAACTCGATCAATTTATAGAACCTTTTCTGAAAAAGCACCCCATGCGATCGCATGGGATTTGTGCTTCAAGGCCATGCGATCGCATGGCCCTCTGATCCAGCTCACATTCTTTTAACTTCTAGTTTGTCGACATATTTAAATATTAATATAATATATATAATTTAAATTAATTAATTATATATAATATTATATTCCCGTGCATAGTTAATTTGTAATTTTTGTTCCGATAAGTCGTACGTCATCACGCGACTTATGTCCCGGTTCCAGTTTTTCGAACGTCCTTTCGTACGCTGAGAAAATTTGTACTTTATGTTTCGTGACTCGTACCTTTGTCAAAATATAGCCTTAAATTATCCCTAAACTATACCACTCAAAGTATATCTTAAACTTTCGAGTATTTTGGTCATTTACTTCTATAAATCATCGTCTCGCTATTTGTTAATATATATATAATAACAATTCGTTTTTATAACCAAGTTAATATTATATTTTATCGTATTGTTAAATATATATTTTCAATATTAATAAACACGTTTTAAAATACATATCGCAAGTTATTCATATATCTAATTCCAACAGTTAATATTCCTTATTATTGTATGTGTCCAAATTACGTTATTTAAACAAACACTTTACCATTTATTCTGAATACCGTTAAGAATGAATGATTTTCCAAATCAACGTGGACCTCACAACAGAGAAGAGACCCGTAATAATATCATAATCCTTAAGGGACTCAATAAATATCTTTTAATTCAATCGTTTGGCATAATCTTTTAATTCCGTAGTTGAATATATCAATCAGATAATCAAACCAATAAGTTTAATGCACAGTATCATTTACTTAACATTTTGTTATGTTTTCAAGTTATAGTATATGTACCTATTTACATATAATTGTTCGCGAATCGTTGAGAACAATAAAAATGTTTTCATGACGAATATGAGTTGATAAATAGAATTTTTATTACCGTTGAATAATATGGATAAAACAATCCAATTACTCGAAGCATACGAGAGAAGTTATCGTAAAATAGTGAATTGAAGGAATAGAGATTCGCCTTAACTGATGACGTAGTAACGATTGATTTTCGGAATTTAAGGAATAGAAAATCTTCATTATCTAAATAAGATTTGTGTAACAGCCCAAACCTTGCCGCGTTAAAACCCCGTTAAATTTCATGACTAAAATTTTTTTTTTGCTGAAACAGAGGGTTGCGCGGCGCGCCAATAGGCCGCGCGGCGCGCAGATTGCACCTGGCAGACTGCTGTCCCCAAAACGCTTTAATGCGAAAATGTTTGACTAGTTTCCGACCTTTTTGGCCCAAACGCTTTTAACCATGGTTTTATATATATAAAACTAGCACGTTTAACTAATAAAATTAAGTTTACGAGGCGGGTCCCACATCGACCCATTTTACCACCTTAAGTACCGAAATACAATATTTGACCAAAAGACTTTAATACAATACAAAGCCGAGCATGGCGATTGGGGATACGCTACCCAATCCTAAATGATCCAAAAGCAAGTCACTAAAGCAACTATGCACGTCTTCTAGTCCTCGCGCTTACCCGAGCCACCATATCCGCATGCGATCTATAAAAAGAGTCAACAACGAGAGGGTAAGCTAATGCTTAGTGAATGATAACATACTACATACATATATATGTATAAAATGAATACGCCACACAAACAAATACCGCATACCGGGGCATCCAAGTATAAAGCATCTACACTAAGCATACCGTACGATCTAAGCAACGAGCTAAAGATACAACACAAATAAGAGTCCACCAACGACAAAGTGAACATCGCCAAATAGCTACACCCGGAGGGTTAGCTACAACACAACAACACATTAATATATAAACAATAATAATAATGCACAAGGTTAACCCCTTAACCTCAATCACACGAACATTGGCCGAACTACCCGAGCCTTGTGAATTCGCACAACCCGAAATTCACTTCTCAACCATAAGATGACCGAACAACCCGAGTCATCGTGAATCCGCACTACCCGAGATTCACTACCTCAAATAAGGTGACCGAACAACCCGAGTCACCATGAATCCGCACTACCCGAGATTCATTTCTCAATACCAAAACCCATGGTCACGGGATTATAAAATCCACCAAATCGGGGTCATCCACAACACAACCATATCAACCCTTCGCCATTAGGGTTACAACAACCAAATCACAACCAAGTGTGATAATGTGCACACAAAATGTGCATCTCGCCAAAGATGGTCAACCAAAACGCACAACGTGCCGATTGGACTTATACACAAGTCCATCAAAACCACCTATATGTGAAGTGAGCTCTATAACCGAGAATCACTTCACCCGACCCGCACCCATCCTACACATACATATGCACATAGGATATTATCACTCACCTTGAAGTCTTGAAGAAGCTTCCAAGTGAATCCGCAACTTGCCAATGGAAGATACCTATTCCATTATCACAATTACAACAATACAATTAGGATGGATTTATAAACCACCCAATTCGACCCTTAGTGCAAATTCGACCCAAATGCACTTCCAAGTACAAACCGCGCCCAAAACTAATCAATAATCACTAACACGAGTGAGAATGGTCCTAATACATCCATTAAACCCGAACACAAGTGCCAAACACGTGTCATACCCATTTTGACACTTAAACCCTAATTTTGACCCATAAAGGTCAAAATCTCATCCTTTACAAGTTTTGACACCAAAACACATTTAACTTGGTTTAATACTTCAACTTAATCCATTTTAAGTTTACAAACCTCATTAAATCGCCAAATGGGTCATAATCACCACCAAACCCTAATTTGACCCAAAGTCACAACTAGTCAACCAAATTACCCTAAATGGGTTTCAACACTTCCATAATCACCTACTTAAGTGATTAAACTCAAATTAAAGTTCTAAACATGGCCAATTAGTTCGCCAACTCAAAATCCACCAACAATTAACAACAAACCCGATTACTAGCTTCACTAAACCCATTTCATCACATAAAAGGGTTTTACAACTAATTAACTCAAAACCCTAACTTGAATATCAAATTAAATAATTGAAATTCGGAGTTTGAGCTTACCAATACTATCACCGTGTAGCCGAGAACGAAAGGAACAACTTTAAAACCCGAGACTTTGAACGATTCGAGCTTCTTCTTCACCAAAACCTCCAATCTCTCTCTAAATATCTCTCTCTCTCTCTCTAGATATTTGGAAGGGATGAATGGACATGAAAAATGATCCAAAACTGATCCAAAGTAGCTAATATGGCACACAAATCCGGCCCCATGTGATTTTACCCTTTTACCCCTCATTTAATTAAATAAAAACAAGGGAGTTCTGTCAGCGCCATTTTGCGCGGCGCGCACCAGAACCGCGCGGCGCGCAACAGGCCAGTTCCAGCTTCTTTTGCCTTTTAACTAATACAAATAGCCAATGCAACCAAAACCCGAATGTTATAAGTACATAAGTACGTAATATAAATATTTGGGTCTTACAACTCTCCCCCACTTAAGCTCGATCACGTCCTCGTGATCCTCATCACTTAACCAAACGGACCCCACACACGGTCCTAAACATAAGTTTCAAATCCGACTTTCCTAGGAAATTCTTTCCAACGAATCGCCTTCCACAACTAAATCGTCACCCGCGATTTATCAAAACCACAATCCGAGCACTACAACCATGCTCCTTCCCTAACATCGGGAAAACTCAACCATCTCGTACCGAGATATAACTCCCTTAGCGTACTATTACCGAGTACAACGCTAAAAGCAACCAAGTCTCAACCTAAGGTCAACAACCCGAAACGATGAAACCGAACCAAACGAATCCTTACGGATATCACCTAATCATTAAACATCCCTTGTAGTGCGCAATACGACCAATACGCAACTACCGTAACAATACAATCCAACGGTTAGAAACTGATAGCGCCCAAAACGGCTATGGGAACGCAAATCCCAAGGGGTACGAAATCATCTATCGTCACACCCGTAACAAACATGTGAGCGAAATACGGCTATCGCACCACTAATCATACCACATGGTCCTCACGACCCCACCATCGACGCATAAAACGACCGATAGTTCCCACAACATGGTCCTCACGACCCCACCATTGGTGTATCAAACAACCAATAGATTACAACTCAACATGGCCGAAACAACCCGAGCCAAAACACATATGGAGGATGGTCGAAACAACCTGAACCTTAGTGAATTCGCACAACCCGAAATCCACCAACCCAATCCATATATCTCACAACGACATGACCGCGAAACCCGAGTCATCGTGAATACGCGCAAACCGATATTCACTACTACCGCCACATAGTATAACCGAGGATGGCCGTACAACCCGAACCTTAGTGAATTCGAACTACCCGACATTCACTACCTCAAACTATGAGCCCAACCAACAGGGACATTCGTACTACCCGAAATATTGTGAATACGAACAACCCGATATTCACGTCCCACAACACAACCCTCTTGATGAAGTCAGCGGACCCCGAAGGTCATGCTCCACCAATCTCAATATCGGATGAAGTCAGCGGACCCGAAGATCATGCTTCACCGATCTCAATACCGGATGAAGTCAGCGGACCCGAAGATCATGCTTCACCGATCTCAACACCACGCTCATGACGAAGTCAGCGGACCCTAAAGATCATGCTCCATCAATCACGTACTCCCATGATGAAGTCAGCGGACCCTAAAGATCATGCTCCATCACGCAACCATACTATAATGAAGTCAGCGGACCCCGAAAGTCATGCTTCATTAATCATCAATACCACGATGAAGTCAGCGGACCCCGAAGGTCATGCTTCATCAACTACATACCATAATCGAGCAAGAACCACCTATATCAAACATAGGTACCGAACAAGAATTCTCCAAAAGAGAACCCGACACACACCTTCCTTAACCGAAGGATTTCACCTTGCTCACCAAACACGTCCATTATCTCTCAACGAGATTTACCACATTACCGCCTCGGTGGGATTCCAATCCAAACCATAAGTACAATTTATCCGAAATCACACTCTACCACGAATCGACCCAAAACTAGGTCTCGGTAAAAATTCCAGATCTACCAAAATCATCATCCGAAATATCACACTAACACTTTCCTCGCGCAGGAGTGCGACTCCCCCACTTGGAAACACGTTCCTATATCACAACTCGTACACCCGTACGATGCTACCAAAGGTAGACTTTACCAACAATTGGGTACACACGACCCATCACCACACCTTGCTCTAACCTTGAGCACACGAAGGATTTCAATCAATCCTTAAACACTTCGAACGAAAAGTGTACCACGATTACACAAACCATACCCTCGCAATTATCCAATTGCTTTAGTTTGTCAAGTTTCACCTAGTCACTCATGTACCTACGGGTTTCTCCCGGTACCCTAAGTACAATGTAACCACAACACAATCGGAGTCGACACCACGCTAGTAGGTATAAAAGAGGCACCTAATGTCGCGTCATAAAGACTCCATTACCAACACACATCGAGATTTTAAACACTCGGCCTCAAAGGTTCCAATCACCCGACGAACCTCATGGTTCATCACTTCAACACCAAAAGCGAACACGCGCTAAACAATCGAACACCAAAACCATTTTCGTGGCTTGGTAGTAACATTCCCCAAATACTAAGGAATGCTTGGTTACACCAAGTCTTACGCCCTTCGTCCAACAACCAAACATCACCATAGGGTACTTCCGTTAGGAACGTCACCCTTAACCATAACATGCAAATCACTATGCAATTAACAAGTCCGAACATAAACGCCACATAAATAAACATTCAAAGACATATTTATCAAAACGAAACGTACCTCAACGTCTCCTTGCGGCATTCGCCGCCGCCAACTCGGGACAATCCGGCTTGCGATGTCCCTCTTTATGACAATAGTAGCACATTCCGCCTTCACTTCTCGGCATCGTGCATTCCCACAACTTGTGACCCCTAACGCCACAATTGAAACATCTAGGCGCACGAGATTCCACCGCGCCCTTTACCACTTTACTCGTACTCGCACTCGGACCCTTAGTCCTCTTACTCGGAGCACCATAAGAAACAACCCTTCCCTCACTTGAAGGTTCGCCCTTTTTCGATCGCGTATAAGACTCGAAACCTCTAGCCACCGCAAATAACTCCGCAAACGACTTCGCGTAACCCCGGCTAATTTTGCTTTTCAAGTCATCGCTCAAAGTTCGATAGAAATCCTCCATCAACAAACGATTGTTCCCCAAATATTCCGGGCAAAAACGAGCCTTCGACATAAAAGTCGTCTTTAAAGTATTCAAGTCCATAGAACCCTGTTGCAAATTTCGCAACTCACAACGCAATTCCGATAAATCGGCTGAAGTTCGGAACTCCTCGAAGAATTCCTCCTTAAATTCGTCCCACGATAACGTCATAAACGTTTCACCACCGACAAGATCAATCTTGCCATCCAACCAATCCTTCGCCCTACCCCGCAACAAACTAGTAGCGAGTCTCGTCTTTTTCTCGGGAGGGCATTCCATAGTACGAAAACACCCTTCGACATCCGAAACCCAAGTCGTACTCACCAAAGGATCCGGTTTCCCATCATACATCGGGGGTCTAGTCCTCATGAAGCTCTTAAGACAACGCTCCATTTCACCCCTATTTTGGAATTCGGAATACTTCCCATCCATTTCTTCTCGAAACGCTCTCATTTGCTCCGCAACGGCGGCCGCAACTCTAGCGTTAAATTCCGTGTCGTTCATCTCGGTCTCGTTTCGCGTCGTCATTCTAAAGAATGCAAAACGATTAGTCCACGCACGTATGAAACGACACGCACAACACCACCCCATCTTGCTAAACACTCGTCGTACATCACTCGTTAGACACGATTTGCACCCGTAAAAAGGTCTGCAAGTTCTTATTACGCACGCACGCCGCATCGACTCGTTAGTACAACGACCGCCTCGCTCGATGATAATAACCATACACAAACACAACCAAAATTCTACGCGGTACAAACACACGCGAGAATTATTACCACAACACAAATAATATATTCATAATATCCGCATTACTAATATACACGTTATTCAACCTATAAACAAGGCACTAACTAAACCCATTCCGACCCGTAATCCTACAAGTCCCGCACAAAATTAAGCACACACAAAAGTCTAAGTCTAGGCACCTATCTCAAGTCACCTAAATCCCTTAGACCATGCTCTGATACCACTTGTAACAGCCCAAACCTTGCCGCGTTAAAACCCCGTTAAATTTCATGACTAAATTTTTTTTTTTGCTGAAACAGAGGGTTGTGCGGCGCGCCAATAGGCCGCGCGGCGCGCAGATTGCACCTGGCAGACTGCTGTCCCCAAAACGCTTTAATGCGAAAATGTTTGACTAGTTTCCGACCTTTTTGGCCCAAACGCTTTTAACCATGGTTTTATATATATAAAACTAGCACGTTTAACTAATAAAATTAAGTTTACGAGGCGGGTCCCACATCGACCCATTTTACCACCTTAAGTACCGAAATACAATATTTGACCAAAAGACTTTAATACAATACAAAGCCGAGCATGGCGATTGGGGATACGCTACCCAATCCTAAATGATCCAAAAGCAAGTCACTAAAGCAACTATGCACGTCTTCTAGTCCTCGCGCTTACCCGAGCCACCATATCCGCATGCGATCTATAAAAAGAGTCAACAACGAGAGGGTAAGCTAATGCTTAGTGAATGATAACATACTACATACATATATATGTATAAAATGAATACGCCACACAAACAAATACCGCATACCGGGGCATCCAAGTATAAAGCATCTACACTAAGCATACCGTACGATCTAAGCAACGAGCTAAAGATACAACACAAATAAGAGTCCACCAACGACAAAGTGAACATCGCCAAATAGCTACACCCTGAGGGTTAGCTACAACGCAACAACACATTAATATATAAACAATAATAATAATGCACAAGGTTAACCCCTTAACCTCAATCACACGAACATTGGCCGAACTACCCGAGCCTTGTGAATTCGCACAACCCGAAATTCACTTCTCAACCATAAGATGACCGAACAACCCGAGTCATCGTGAATCCGCACTACCCGAGATTCACTACCTCAAATAAGGTGACCGAACAACCCGAGTCACCATGAATCCGCACTACCCGAGATTCATTTCTCAATACCAAAACCCATGGTCACGGGATTATAAAATCCACCAAATCGGGGTCATCCACAACACAACCATATCAACCCTTCGCCATTAGTGTTACAACAACCAAATCACAACCAAGTGTGATAATGTGCACACAAAATGTGCATCTCGCCAAAGATGGTCAACCAAAACGCACAACGTGCCGATTGGACTTATACACAAGTCCATCAAAACCACCTATATGTGAAGTGAGCTCTATAACCGAGAATCACTTCACCCGACCCGCACCCATCCTACACATACATATGCACATAGGATATTATCACTCACCTTGAAGTCTTGAAGAAGCTTCCAAGTGAATCCGCAACTTGCCAATGGAAGATACCTATTCCATTATCACAATTACAACAATACAATTAGGATGGATTTATAAACCACCCAATTCGACCCTTAGTGCAAATTCGACCCAAATGCACTTCCAAGTACAAACCGCGCCCAAAACTAATCAATAATCACTAACACGAGTGAGAATGGTCCTAATACATCCATTAAACCCGAACACAAGTGCCAAACACGTGTCATACCCATTTTGACACTTAAACCCTAATTTTGACCCATAAAGGTCAAAATCTCATCCTTTACAAGTTTTGACACCAAAACACATTTAACTTGGTTTAATACTTCAACTTAATCCATTTTAAGTTTACAAACCTCATTAAATCGCCAAATGGGTCATAATCACCACCAAACCCTAATTTGACCCAAAGTCACAACTAGTCAACCAAATTACCCTAAATGGGTTTCAACACTTCCATAATCACCTACTTAAGTGATTAAACTCAAATTAAAGTTCTAAACATGGCCAATTAGTTCGCCAACTCAAAATCCACCAACAATTAACAACAAACCCGATTACTAGCTTCACTAAACCCATTTCATCACATAAAAGGGTTTTACAACTAATTAACTCAAAACCCTAACTTGAATATCAAATTAAATAATTGAAATTCGGAGTTTGAGCTTACCAATACTATCACCGTGTAGCCGAGAACGAAAGGAACAACTTTAAAACCCGACACTTTGAACGATTCGAGCTTCTTCTTCACCAAAACCTCCAATCTCTCTCTAAATATCTCTCTCTCTCTCTCTAGATATTTGGAAGGGATGAATGGACATGAAAAATGATCCAAAACTAATCCAAAGTAGCTAATATGGCACACAAATCCGGCCCCATGTGATTTTACCCTTTTACCCCTCATTTAATTAAATAAAAACAAGGGAGTTCTGTCAGCGCCATTTTGCGCGGCGCGCACCAGAACCGCGCGGCGCGCAACAGGCCAGTTCCAGCTTCTTTTGCCTTTTAACTAATACAAATAGCCAACGCAACCAAAACCCGAATGTTATAAGTACATAAGTACGTAATATAAATATTTGGGTCTTACAATTTGATTCTTCGGAATTTGCAAAAATTAGGATTTTCTTTGATTAAATGCGTAATCTGCCTCGATTGCTATGTCTGATATTTTACTATAAATTAAACAATTCCGTTTCATTATTTTCACCACTCCTACATCTTCTTCTTCATTTCATACTTTCAAAAGATTGTGAAATGCTTCATCCAGTTCTGATTCTTGATATACTCCTAACTTTCATATCTGTCATTCTTCTTTTTCATCTACCACCAGAGGAAGTTATTTTCTTCTACCATTACCTTGGGGTTATAGTGTTTTTCATTCTCCCGTGTCTTTATATTGCTATACGCATTGATATACACGGTTTGTAATTTTGGGGTTGTTATAGGGCTTTATATTTTCCATTATATTTCGGAGCTTCATGCTTTCGTTTTCTCTTCCCGACTTTAAGTCAAGCGAATAATGGTCCAGAATTCGTAGGTATGGGTTTTGAAATGAACATAGTTAATGTTCTAAGAAGGGAATTGTAATGGCACGATCTTGATTTATCAAATTACCAGAATATCCGGAAAAGACCGAATCATCAAGAAATATATTTTCTTGATATATTTAGAGATTATATAGAATGAAAGAGTTATGTAACATGGTTCATGATGAGGGTGGGATCTGTGAACCTTTATCACGTTCCATTAGAAACTCAGCATGACTTACTGTAATATAATCACGTTGATCAAGTGTCATTATATTATACTAATTCATGCTTCAGTTCCCAACACTACTTCAAAACATTCATATTTTAAACTTGAAGGTTTCAGAATTTAGAAACTAAAATAGTTTCTTTTATGATGTAATACAGACAGCGCGAAGAGATGAATTATTTCAGATAAGAATAGTTATGAAGATATCTCCAGAAATATCGAGGATATTTATAATAAAAGATACGATGATATCTTAGAATTTCTAATATCAGAGGATGATGCGGAAAATCTGTCTGTGAAGGTTTAGAATGAGGAGTAAGGTGTTTGCTAACGATTTTAGCAGACACTGAATCATTTGGATCCTTTGAAGGTAGATTTCGTCCTTGTGATTTGTCCACAGCCTCCTTCATGGTTTGCTCAATCCGTTTTCCAGTTTCAAACCTTCTCTTTTTTTCTCAGTTTTACCAACATACTATTCTTTATCATCAAACTTTTGACTGTTAAGGTCATTTACAGTTTTTGCTGCTTCATCAGTAGAGAACTAGTTCATAGTTTGGGATGTTTTTCAGAAACTTCACATTCAGAGTAAATAAGTCTAGGAGATAGACATTATATGTTTATATATAATTGTTGGCGTAGAATTGCTGCGAAATTCGAAATACTGATTGCTAATTCCCGGTAGTTGGTATGGAAATTATCGTTAGAAGATGTAGATGAGTACATGATAGGGTTTCAATGAGTATAAGGATTTTTTGGAAGGTCAAGGATCAATGAAGTTGTTGGTAAATTTACTGCTATTGTGGTGGAACATAAAAGGTTCCCCAGTAACAAAAACATATATGCCAAAGTTACAAGTCTGAAAGGTCGTTGTTGTCTGGTTGAATGGTTGATAATACTGGATACTTTGAAAAGGAATTACAAGGTTATTTTCGGTAAAAACAATGCTGAAGGATCTTGCACAGTTTTGAAGTCAAAGTATAGCTTTGAAAGATGTAGAAATCTAAGAATGATGTCACTGGTTCAGAGTTATGACTTGGATTCTGATTCGTCAATATCAGAATATGTAATTGAATTTGTATGAAAACGATTGTATATCGTTGTGAGTATTGTTAATAATTTTTGAATCAAAGTTGAAGAATGTACAGTGTAACATATTAATTGTGAACTTATATATTTTTCGAGTATTACCTACCCGTTAAAGATTTCACAATTAATATTTTGTACAAAAGAATTTTCATTATAGTCTTAATGAAAATATATGTATGTATATTTTTCTTCAGATGTAATACAGATTTAATGAATTAATATCATATTAAACTCATTTGATTTTTGGCTTGACTTAGAAATGATTAATCTCTAAAACATTAAAGATTACATAATCTTTGCGGAGTATTTTACTAATGAAATCAATACTTCATTATTTATTCTTATTGATATTCCTTGGTGAAGGATGTTGATGCTCGCGGAATTCTTGTGAACCTTACAAGGCACAGATGATGTTTTCTGGATAGTTTCGAGTATATCAAAATTGGAAATGTAAAGTCAATTATGTAATTGATTAATACACTTGGTTTATTATGAAATGAAATTCATTGAATTGAACCAGAGATTGTAGTTAACGAAGGTTAAGTTGTTAACGAAGGAGGTATATCATAGCATATTAGTAATATGAATTTAACAGAGTAATATTTACCCTTTTATAATTCATACATAATAGCTTAGTACGAAAAGATTTATGATGGTTTTGAAATTTATATATATAAGATATACATATAAATTCTTTAGAGGAATTGAGTTAATACTTCATAACTCATTGATACAATATACTCGTTGTTGACTCGTAATGATATCCACAGTGCTTTCTTGAACTGGCGGAGCTTGTGATGTTAGAGGTGATGTTGACAGCACTGACTGTGCTGGTGAGCCTAAGGGTACTATTGATGCTATTGGTAAAACAAGTCTAGATTGTACCTTACGTACCATTCTTGTCAGGGTTTCTACTCTTCCTTCTATCATTTCTATTCATCAGATTTACGGTTAGAACTGGGATAAATAATCTCTAAGATTTTAGAGATTACCTAATCGCCGTAGAATATTTCTCCGATGAAGTTATGAATCAATACTTCATCATTCATTGTTGTTGGTACCCCTTGGTACCTATGATGAGTATGATGTGGATATCCGAAGTACAGATTGTGATGTTGAGGCGTGTGATGGGGATGTTGTTGTTGGTGGTGGTAATGGTACTGTTGGTGTTGATGATGGTGATACTGGTTATGCTGCTGGTGCTGCTGCTGGTGTTTGTTGAAATGTCCCGTTCTTATTGATTAAAAACGTTCCATATTAATTGATTTCGTTGCGAGGTTTTGACCTCTATATGAGACGTTTTTCAAAGACTGCATTCATTTTTAAAACACCATAACCTTTATAAAGGTTTAAAAAGCTTTACGTAGATTATCAAATAATGATAATCTAAAATATCCTGTTTACACACGACCATTACATAATGGTTTACAATACAAATATGTTATATCGAAATCAGTTTCTTGAATGCAGTTTTTACACAATATCATACAAACATGGACTCCAAATCTTGTCCTTATTTTAGTATGCAACAGCGGAAGCTCTTAGTATTCACCTGAGAATAAACATGCTTTAAACGTCAACAAAAATGTTGGTGAGTTATAGGTTTAACCTATATATATCAAATCGTAACAATAGACCACAAGATTTCATATTTCAATACACATCCCATACATAGAGATAAAAATCATTCATATGGTGAACACCTGGTAACCGACAATAACAAGATGCATTTTTAAGAATATCCCCATCATTCCGGGACACCCTTCGGATATGATATAAATTTCGAAGTACTAAAGCATCCGGTACTTTGGATGGGGTTTGTTAGGCCCAATAGATCTATCTTTAGGATTCGCGTCAATTAGGGTGTCTGTTCCCTAATTCTTAGATTACCAGACTTAATAAAAAGGGGCATATTCGATTTCGATAATTCAACCATAGAATGTAGTTTCACGTACTTGTGTCTATTTTGTAAATCATTTATAAAACCTGCATGTATTCTCATCCCAAAAATATTAGATTTTAAAAGTGGGACTATAACTCACTTTCACAGATTTTTTACTTCGTCGAGAAGTAAGACTTGGCCACTGTTGATTCACGAACCTATAACAATATATACATATATATTAAAGTATGTTCAAAATATATTTACAACTCTTTTAATATATTTTGATGTTTTAAGTTTATTAAGTCAGCTGTCCTCGTTAGTAACCTACAACTAGTTTTCCACAGTTAGATGTACAGAAATAAATTGATAAATATTATCTTGAATCAATCCACGACCCAGTGTATACGTATCTCAGTATTGATCACAACTCAAACTATATATGTTTTGAAATCAACCTCAACCCTGTATAGCTAACTCCGACATTCACATATAGAGTGTCTATGGTTGTTCCGAAATATATATAGATGTGTCGACATGATAGGTCGAAACATTGTATACGTGTCTATGGTATCTCAAGATTACATAATATACAATACAAGTTGATTAAGTTATGGTTGGAATAGATTTGTTACCAATTTTTCACGTAGCTAAAATGAGAAAAATTATCCAATCTTGTTTTACCCATAACTTCTTCATTTTAAATCCGTTTTGAGTGAATCAAATTGCTATGGTTTCATATTGAACTCTATTTTATGAATCTAAACAGAAAAAGTATAGGTTTATAGTCGGAAAAATAAGTTACAAGTCGTTTTTGTAAAGGTAGTCATTTCAGTCGAAAGAACGACGTCTAGATGACCATTTTAGAAAACATACTTCCACTTTGAGTTTAAC
This sequence comes from Rutidosis leptorrhynchoides, assembly GCF_046630445.1. NCBI lineage: Eukaryota > Viridiplantae > Streptophyta > Magnoliopsida > Asterales > Asteraceae > Rutidosis > Rutidosis leptorrhynchoides. Next base: position 206,235,924 of record NC_092336.1, on the reverse strand, counting down.
CATAATTTTTGGATATAGTTTCATGTTCATAATAAAAATCATTTTCTCAGAATAACAACTTTTAAATCAAAGTTTATCATAGTTTTTAATTAACTAACCCAAAACAGCCCGCGGTGTTACTATGACGGCGTAAATCCGGTTTTACGGTGTTTTTCGTGTTTCCAGGTTTTAAATCATTAAGTTAGCATATCATATATATATAGAAAATGTGTTTAGTTAATTTTAAAAGTCAAGTTAGAAGGATTAACTTTTGTTTGCGAACAAGTTTAGAATTCACTAAACTATGTTCTAGTGATTACGAGTTTAAACCTTCGAATAAGATAGTTTTATATATATGAATCGAATGATGTTATGAACATCATTACTACCTCAAGTTTAGTAGGTAAACCTACTGGAAGTGACAAGAAATGATCTAGCTTGAAAGGATCTTGGATGGCTTGAAAGTTCTTGAAGTAGGATCATGACACAAAAACAAGTTCAAGTAAGATTTTTACTCGAATTAAGATAGTTTATAGTTATAGAAATTGAATCAAAGTTTGAATATGAATATTACCTTGAATAAGAAAGATAACCTACTGTATATAACAAAGGTTTCTTGATCTTAGATGATTACTTGGAATGGATTAGAAAGCTTGGAAGTAAATTAGTAAACTTGAAGGGATTTTTGAAGTGTTCTTGAAGTGTTCTTCCTATGATGATTATAGCTTGATTCTTGAAGTGATTTTTGATGAAGATGATGATTAACTACTGGAAAAATACGTTCATAATAGTGTGGGTGTGTTGAGAGAGAATTAGAAAGAGAATTGGAAGTGAAATGGAGTGAATGATGAGTGGTAATTGGTGAGTGGTGAGTGGGGTTAAAAGGAGTTCTAGTTAGTTGACTAGCTCATGGTAGAAGTTAAAATTGATTAGTCATACATGACATAATCAAGAGTGGAATCCCATGCTAGTTCCTATTGGTATATACCCATAGTAAGTACGTTTTGAAGCTGTGTATAATACGGGTAAAAATACGACTAGAATTCTTGATGAAAGAAAAGAATGGGAAAGTAACTGTAACCATTTTCGTTAAGTATGAGTGTTTTGATATATGTCTTGAAGTCTTCCAAAAGTATTTTAATACATCTAAATACACTACATGTATATACATTTTAACTGAGTCGTTAAGTCATCGTTAGTCATTACATGTAAGTGTTGTTTTGAAATCTTTAAGTTAACGATCTCAATTAATGTTGTTAACCCATTGTTTATTATATCTAATGAGATGTTAAATTATTATATTATCATGATATTATGATATATTAATATATCTTAATATGATATATATACATTTAAATGTCGTTACAACGATAATCGTTACATATATGTCTCGTTTCGAAATCCTTAAGTTAGTAGTCTTGTTTATATGTATATAACTCATTGTTAATATACTTATGGAGATACTTACTTGTCATAATCTCATGTTAACCATATGTATATCCACATATATATCGTCATGTCATTTTTACAAGTTTTAACGTTCGTGAATCGCCGGTCAACTTGGGTGGTCAATTGTCTATATGAAACATATTTCAATTAATCAAGTCGTAACAAGTTTGATTGCTTAACATGTTGGAAACATTTAATCATGTAAATATCAATCTCAATTAATATATATAAACATGGAAAAGTTCGGGTCACTACAGTACCTACCCGTTAAATAAATTTCGTCCCGAAATTTTAAGCTGTTGAAGGTGTTGACGAATCTTCTGGAAATAGATGCGGGTATTTCTTCTTCATCTGATCTTCACGCTCCCAGGTGAACTCGGGTCCTCTACGAGCATTCCATCGAACCTTAACAATTGGTATCTTGTTTTGCTTAAGTCTTTTAACCTCACGATCCATTATTTCGACGGGTTCTTCGATGAATTGGAGTTTTTCGTTGATTTGGATTTCATCTAATGGAATAGTGAGATCTTCTTTAGCAAAACATTTCTTCAAATTTGAGACATGGAAAGTGTTATGTACAGCCGCGAGTTATTGAGGTAACTCAAGTCAGTAAGCTACTGGTCCAACACGATCAATAATCTTGAATGGTCCAATATACCTTGGATTTAATTTACCTCGTTTACCAAATCGAACAACGCCTTTCCAAGGTGCAACTTTAAGCATGACCATCTCTCCAATTTCAAATTCTATATCTTTTCTTTTAATGTCAGCGTAGCTCTTTTGTCGACTTTGGGTGGTTTTCAACCGTTGTTGAATTTGGATGATCTTCTCGGTAGTTTCTTGTATAATCTCCGGACCCGTAATCTGTCTATCCCCCACTTCACTCCAACAAATTGGAGACCTGCACTTTCTACCATAAAGTGCTTCAAACGGCGCCATCTCAATGCTTGAATGGTAGCTGTTGTTGTAGGAAAATTCTGCTAACGGTAGATGTCGATCCCAACTGTTTCCGAAATCAATAACACATGCTCGTAGCATGTCTTCAAGCGTTTGTATCGTCCTTTCGCTCTGCCCATCAGTTTGTGGATGATACGCAGTACTCATGTCTAGACGAGTTCCTAATGCTTGCTGTAATGTCTGCCAGAATCTTGAAATAAATCTGCCATCCCTATCAGAGATAATAGAGATTGGTATTCCATGTCTGGAGACGACTTCCTTCAAATACAGTCGTGCTAACTTCTCCATCTTGTCATCTTCTCTTATTGGCAGGAAGTGTGCTGATTTGGTGAGACGATCAACTATTACCCAAATAGTATCAAAACCACTTGCAGTCCTTGGCAATTTAGTGATGAAATCCATGGTAATGTTTTCCCATTTCCATTCTGGGATTTCGGGTTGTTGAAGTAGACCTGATGGTTTCTGATGCTCAGCTTTGACCTTAGAACACGTCAATCATTCTCCTACGTATTTAGCAACATCGGCTTTCATACCCGGCCACCAAAAATGTTTCTTGAGATCCTTGTACATCTTCCCCGTTCCAGGATGTATTGAGTATCTGGTTTTATGAGCTTCTCTAAGTACCATTTCTCTCATATCTCCAAATTTTGGTACCCAAATCCTTTCAGCCCTATACCGGGTTCCGTCTTCCCGAATATTAAGATGCTTCCCCGATCCTTTGGGTATTTCATCCTTTAAATTTCCCTCTTTTAAAACTCCTTGTTGCGCCTCCTTTATTTGAGTAGTAAGGTTATTATGAATCATTATATTCATAGATTTTACTCGAATGGGTTCTCTGTCCTTCCTGCTCAAGGCATCGGCTACCACATTTGCCTTCCCCGGGTGGTAACGAATCTCAAAGTCGTAATCATTCAACAATTCAATCCACCTACGCTGCCTCATATTCAGTTGTTTCTGATTAAATATGTGTTGAAGACTTTTGTGGTCGGTATATATAATACTTTTGACCCCATATAAGTAGTGCCTCCAAGTCTTTAATGCAAAAACAACCGCGCCTAATTCCAAATCATGCGTCGTATAATTTTGCTCGTGAATCTTCAATTGTCTAGACGCATAAGCAATCACCTTCGTTCGTTGCATTAATACACAACCGAGACCTTGCTTTGATGCATCACAATAAATCACAAAATCATCATTCCCTTCAGGCAATGACAATATAGGTGCCGTAGTTAGCTTTTTCTTCAATAACTGAAACGCTTTCTCTTGTTCATCATTCCATTCAAATTTCTTCCCTTTATGCGTTAATGCAGTCAAGGGTTTTGCTATTCTGGAAAAGTCTTGGATGAACCTTCTGTAGTAACCAGCTAGTCCTAAAAACTGGCGTATGTGTTTCGGAGTTTTCGGGGTTTCCCACTTTTCAACAGTTTCTATCTTTGCCGGATCCACCTTAATACCTTCTTTGTTCACTATGTGACCGAGGAATTGAACTTCTTCCAACCAAAATGCACACTTTGAAAATTTAGCGTACAAATTTTCCTTCCTCAATACTTCTAACACCTTTCTCAAATGTTCACCGTGTTCTTGGTCATTCTTTGAGTAAATAAGTATGTCATCAATGAAAACAATGACAAACTTGTCAAGGTATGGTCCACACACTTGGTTCATAAGGTCCATGAACACAGCTGGTGCATTAGTTAAACCAAATGGCATGACCATAAACTCGTAATGGCCGTAACGTGTTCTGAAAGCAGTCTTTGGAATATCATCTTCTTTCACCCGCATTTGATGATACCCGGAACGTAAGTCAATCTTTGAATAAACAGACGAGCCTTGTAGTTGATCAAATAAGTCGTCAATTCTCAGTAGTGGGTAGCGGTTCTTGATGGTAAGTTTGTTCAACTCTCGGTAGTCGATACACAACCTGAATGTACCATCTTTCTTCTTGACAAACAAAACAGGAGCTCCCCATGGTGATGTGCTTGGTCGAATGAAACCATGCTCTACAAGTTCTTGTAATTGGCTTTGCGGTTCTTTCATCTCGCTGGGTGTGAGTCTGTAAGGAGCACGAGCTATTGGTGCAGCTCCTGGTACAAGATCTATTTGAAATTCAACGGATCGATGTGGGGGTAATCCCGGTAATTCTTTCGGAAATACATCGGGAAATTCTTTTGCTACGGGAACATCATTGATGCTCTTTTCTTCAGTTTGTACTTTCTCGACGTGTGCTAGAACAGCATAGCAACCTTTTCTTATTAGTTTTTGTGCCTTCAAATTACTAATAAGATGTAGCTTCGTGTTGCCCTTTTCTCCGTACACCATTAAGGGTTTTCCTTTTTCTCGTATAATGCGAATTGCATTTTTGTAACAAACGATCTCTGCTTTCACTTCTTTCAACCAGTCCATACCGATTATCACATCAAAACTCCCTAACTCTACTGGTATCAAATCAATCTTAAATGTTTCGCTAACCAGTTTAATTTCTCGATTCCGACATATATTATCTGCTGAAATTAATTTACCATTTGCTAATTCGAGTAAAAATTTACTATCCAAAGGCATCAATGGACAACTTAATTTAGCACAAAAATCTCTACTCATATAGCTTCTATCCGCACTCGAATCAAATAAAACGTAAGCAGATTTATTGTCAATAAGAAACGTACCCGTAACAAGCTCCGGGTCTTCCTGTGCCTCTGCCGCATTAATATTGAAAAGTCTTCCACGGCCTTGTCCATTCGTGTTCTCCTGGTTCGGGCAATTTCTAATAATGTGGCCCGGTTTTCCACATTTATAACAAACTACATTGGCATAACTTGCTCCGACACTACTTGCTCCACCATTACTCGTTCCGACACCATTTGTTCCTTTCGTTCTATTAACCCCTGGTCCGTAGACCTCACACTTCGCCGCGCTATGACCATTTCTTTTACACTTGTTGCTAAATTTGGTGCAGAACCCCGAGTGATACTTTTCACACCTTTGGCATAGCTGCTTCTGATTGTTGTTGTTGTTGCGGTTATTATTGTTGTTGGGATGATTGTTGTAGTTGTTGTTGTTGTTGTTGTTGTTGTTGTTGGGCCGTTTGTTGTAGTTGCGATTGATGTTGCGATTGCTGGGATAATTGTTGCGATTATTGTTGTAATTGCTGTTGTTGTTGTATTGGTGATTCTTATCACCGTTTGTCTCCCACTTTCTTTTGACTTGCTTCACATTGGTCTCTTCAGCAGTCTGTTCTTTAATTCTTTCTTCAATCTGGTTCACTAGTTTGTGAGCCATTCTACATGCCTGTTGTATGGAGGCGGGCTCGTGTGAACTTATATCTTCTTGGATTCTTTCCGGTAATCCTTTCACAAACGCGTCGATCTTCTCTTCCTCATCTTCGAATGCTCCCGGACACAATAGGCACAATTCTGTGAATCGTCTTTCGTACGTGGTAATATCAAATCCTTGGGTTCGTAACCCTCTAAGTTCTGTCTTGAGCTTATTGACCTCGGTTCTGGGACGGTACTTCTCGTTCATCAAGTGCTTGAATGCTGACCACGGTAGTGCGTACGCATCGTCTTGTCCCACTTGCTCTAGATAGGTATTCCACCATGTTAACGCAGAACCTGTGAAGGTATGCGTAGCGTACTTCACTTTGTCCTCTTCAGTACACTTACTTATGGCAAACACCGATTCGACCTTCTCGGTCCACCGTTTCAATCCGATCGGTCCTTCGGTTCCATCAAATTCCAAAGGTTTGCAGGCAGTGAATTCTTTGTAGGTGCATCCTACACGATTTCCTGTACTGCTAGATCCAAGGTTATTGTTGGTATGTAGCGCAGCCTGTACTGCGGCTATGTTTGAAGCTAGAAAAGTACGGAATTCCTCTTCATTCATATTCACGGTGTGTCGAGTAGTCGGTGCCATTTCCTTCAAAATAGTCAAATGGAACAAGTTAATCATACAGAATATTATGAGTAGTTAATAGTATATTGTAGCATAATATGAACTCATTTATAAAAGATTTTTCTTCATATTAGCGTTTTATAAGTTTAAATTCGGGTAGTACCTACCCGTTAAGTTCATACTTAGTAGCTAATATACAATTCAACTACTACAATTCTATATGAAAAACTGATTATAATAATATTTCGCGTTCAAACTTTTACACAATATTTTACAAACTTACAATACCGCTTATTTTACATAAAGCATGAAATATAGCACACAATAACTTTGATACAAGATAGTTGTGAAGATTTTTCTAGCTAGTACACAAGTCGTTCAGCAAAGGCAATAAAGACACGTAATTCATACGTCCAGAAACAAGTCATGCATTCTGGTTTTACTAGGACTACTTCCCATCCTTGGTCTTGTGGAACATAACCGTTATGGCCGTTGATAAGACAGCGTGTTGTAACGTCGTCAAAGGGACGAGGGTTACGTAATGTCCAACAGTCCCGTAAAAATCTAAAAACCTCATTTCTTACCCCAATTACCGACTCCGTCACTTGTGGGAATGTTTTGTTTAATAGTTGTAGCCCGATGTTCTTGTTCTCACTTTGGTGAGAAGCGAACATTACTAATCCGTAAGCATAACATGCTTCTTTATGTTGCATGTTAGCCGTTTTTTCTAAATCACGAAGTCCAATATTCGGATATATTGAGTCAAAATAATTTCTTAACCCATTGCGTAAAATAGCATTTGGGTTCCCCGCAATATATGCGTCAAAGTAAACACATCGTAACTTATGGATTTCCCAATGTGATATCCCCCATCTTTCGAACGAAAGCCTTTTATAAACCAAGGCATTCTTGGAACGTTCTTCGAATGTCTTACAAACTGATCTCGCCTTAAATAGTTGTGCCGAAGAATTCTGACCGACTCTAGACAAGATTTCATCAATCATGTCTCCGGGTAGGTCTCTTAAAATATTGGGTTGTCTATCCATTTTCTGTTTTTATACTGTAAAATAGACAAGAGTTAGATTCATAAAAAAAATACTTATTAATACAAGCAATTTTTACATATATCATAAAGCATAAGCACACTATATTACATATATTACACCACACGAATACAACTATCTTATTCCGACTCGCTTGTTTCTTCTTCTTTGGTTTTGGTTCGTTTTGCCAAGTTTCTAGGGATATATGATGTTCCCCTAATACGAGCCGTAATTTTCCACATTGGTTTAGAAAAACCTGGTGGTTTAGAGGTTCCTGGGTCATTGTTACCACTTAAGGACTTCGGGGGTTGACGATACATATAAAGTTCATCGGGGTTGAAATTAGATTTCTCTATTTTTATACCCTTTCCTTTATTATTTTCTTTTGCCTTTTTAAATTCAGTTGGGGTAATTTCTATAACATCATCGGAATTCTCGTCAGAATCCGATTCATCGGAGAATTGGTAATCCTCCCAATATTTTGCTTCCTTAGCGGAAACACCATTGACCATAATTAACCTTGGTCGGTTGGTTGAGGATTTTCTTTTACTTAACCGTTTTATTATTTCCCCCACCGGTTCTATTTCTTCATCTGGTTCCGATTCTTCTTCCGGTTCCGATTCTTCTTCTGGTTCCGACTCTTCTTCCGGTTCCTCTTCGGGAACTTGTGAATCAGTCCACGAATCATTCCAATTTACATTTGACTCTTCATTATTATTAGGTGAGTCAATGGGACTTGTTCTAGAGGTAGACATCTATCACATAATATCAAACGCGTTAAGAGATTAATATATCACATAATATTCACATGTTAAAAATATATAGTTTCCAACAAAATTTGTTAAGCAATCATTTTTTAAGTAAACACGGTCGAAGTCCAGACTAACTAATGCATCCTAACAAACTCGATAAGACACACTAATGCAAAATTCTGGTTCTCTAAGACCAACGCTCGGATACCAACTGAAATGTCCCGTTCTTATTGATTAAAAACGTTCCATATTAATTGATTTCGTTGCGAGGTTTTGACCTCTATATGAGACGTTTTTCAAAGACTGCATTCATTTTTAAAACACCATAACCTTTATAAAGGTTTAAAAAGCTTTACGTAGATTATCAAATAATGATAATCTAAAATATCCTGTTTACACACGACCATTACATAATGGTTTACAATACAAATATGTTACATCGAAATCAGTTTCTTAAATGCAGTTTTTACACAATATCATACAAACATGGACTCCAAATCTTGTCCTTATTTTAGTATGCAACAGCGGAAGCTCTTAGTATTCACCTGAGAATAAACATGCTTTAAACGTCAACAAAAATGTTGGTGAGTTATAGGTTTAACCTATATATATCAAATCGTAACAATAGACCACAAGATTTCATATTTCAATACACATCCCATACATAGAGATAAAAATCATTCATATGGTGAACACCTGGTAACCGACAATAATAAGACGCATTTTTAAGAATATCCCCATCATTCCGGGACACCCTTCGGATATGATATAAATTTCGAAGTACTAAAGCATCCGGTACTTTGGATGGGGTTTGTTAGGCCCAATAGATCTATCTTTAGGATTCACGTCAATTAGGGTGTCTGTTCCCTAATTCTTAGATTACCAGACTTAATAAAAAGGGGCATATTCGATTTCGATAATTCAACCATAGAATGTAGTTTCACGTACTTGTGTCTATTTTGTAAATCATTTATAAAACCTGCATGTATTCTCATCCCAAAAATATTAGATTTTAAAAGTGGGACTATAACTCACTTTCACAGATTTTTTACTTCGTCGAGAAGTAAGACTTGGCCACTGTTGATTCACGAACCTATAACAATATATACATATATATTAAAGTATGTTCAAAATATATTTACAACTCTTTTAATATATTTTGATGTTTTAAGTTTATTAAGTCAGCTGTCCTCGTTAGTAACCTACAACTAGTTGTCCACAGTTAGATGTACAGAAATAAATTGATAAATATTATCTTGAATCAATCCACGACCCAGTGTATACGTATCTCAGTATTGATCACAACTCAAACTATATATGTTTTGAAATCAACCTCAACCCTGTATAGCTAACTCCGACATTCACATATAGAGTGTCTATGGTTGTTCCGAAATATATATAGATGTGTCGACATGATAGGTCGAAACATTGTATACGTGTCTATGGTATCTCAAGATTACATAATATACAATACAAGTTGATTAAGTTATGGTTGGAATAGATTTGTTACCAATTTTTCACGTAGCTAAAATGAGAAAAATTATCCAATCTTGTTTTACCCATAACTTCTTCATTTTAAATCCGTTTTGAGTGAATCAAATTGCTATGGTTTCATATTGAACTCTATTTTATGAATCTAAACAGAAAAAGTATAGGTTTATTGTCGAAAAAATAAGTTACAAGTCGTTTTTGTAAAGGTAGTCATTTCAGTCGAAAGAACGACGTCTAGATGACCATTTTAGAAAACATACTTCCACTTTGAGTTTAACCATAATTTTTGGATATAGTTTCATGTTCATAATAAAAATCATTTTCTCAGAATAACAACTTTTAAATCAAAGTTTATCATAGTTTTTAATTAACTAACCCAAAACAGCCCGCGGTGTTACTATGACGGCGTAAATCCGGTTTTACGGTGTTTTTCGTGTTTCCAGGTTTTAAATCATTAAGTTAGCATATCATATAGATATAGAACATGTGTTTAGTTAATTTTAAAAGTCAAGTTAGAAGGATTAACTTTTGTTTGCGAACAAGTTTAGAATTAACTAAACTATGTTCTAGTGATTACGAGTTTAAACCTTCGAATAAGATAGTTTTATATATATGAATCGAATGATGTTATGAACATCATTACTACCTCAAGTTTAGTAGGTAAACCTACTGGAAGTGACAAGAAATGATCTAGCTTGAAAGGATCTTGGATGGCTTGAAAGTTCTTGAAGTAGGATCATGACACAAAAACAAGTTCAAGTAAGATTTTTACTCGAATTAAGATAGTTTATAGTTATAGAAATTGAATCAAAGTTTGAATATGAATATTACCTTGAATAAGAAAGATAACCTACTGTATATAACAAAGGTTTCTTGATCTTAGATGATTACTTGGAATGGATTAGAAAGCTTGGAAGTAAATTAGTAAACTTGAAGGGATTTTTGAAGTGTTCTTGAAGTGTTCTTGAAGTGTTCTTCCTATGATGATTATAGCTTGATTCTTGAAGTGATTTTTGATGAAGATGATGATTAACTACTGGAAAAATACGTTCATAATAGTGTGGGTGTGTTGAGAGAGAATTAGAAAGAGAATTGGAAGTGAAATGGAGTGAATGATGAGTGGTAATTGGTGAGTGGTGAGTGGGGTTAAAAGGAGTTCTAGTTAGTTGACTAGCTCATGGTAGAAGTTAAAACTGATTAGTCATACATGACATAATCAAGAGTGGAATCCCATGCTAGTTCCTATTGGTATATACCCATAGTAAGTACGTTTTGAAGCTGTGTATAATACGGGTAAAAATACGACTAGAATTCTTGATGAAAGAAAAGAATGGGAAAGTAACTGTAACCATTTTCGTTAAGTATGAGTGTTTTGATATATGTCTTGAAGTCTTCCAAAAGTATTTTAATACATCTAAATACACTACATGTATATACATTTTAACTGAGTCGTTAAGTCATCGTTAGTCGTTACATGTAAGTGTTGTTTTGAAATCTTTAAGTTAACGATCTCAATTAATGTTGTTAACCCATTGATTATTATATCTAATGAGATGTTAAATTATTATATTATCATGATATTATGATATATTAATATATCTTAATATGATATATATACATTTAAATGTCGTTACAACGATAATCGTTACATATATGTCTCGTTTCGAAATCCTTAAGTTAGTAGTCTTGTTTATATGTATATAACTCATTGTTAATATACTTATGGAGATACTTACTTATCATAATCTCATGTTAACCATATGTATATCCATATATATATCGTCATGTCATTTTTACAAGTTTTAACGTTCGTGAATCGCCGGTCAACTTGGGTGGTCAATTGTCTATATGAAACATATTTCAATTAATCAAGTCTTAACAAGTTTGATTGCTTAACATGTTGGAAACATTTAATCATGTAAATATCAATCTCAATTAATATATATAAACATGGAAAAGTTCGGGTCACTACATTTGTAATCCTTGCACCATATTCTCCAAAGCCACTACCCGAGCGCGAAGCTCGTTGACTTCTTCTATTATACTGGGATGATTAGCGATTCGGACAAGTGGATGAATAAGATTTAGAATATCGGATATTACGTAGTCGTTACGAGATGTTCTGGAAATGAGGGTGAAAATGGTGTTACGAACGGGTTCGCCGGTAAGTGCTTCGGGTTCTTCGCCAAGAGGTGAATGTGGTGGATGGAAAGGATCGCCTTCTTCTTGTCTCCAATGATTAAGTAGATTACGAACCCATCCCCAATTCATCCAGAATAGATGATGGCTAATTGGTTGATCCATTTTGGTTACGCTGTTTTTCGGAACTTGAGTGGAAATCCATATCGGAATAGCTGTCGGAATCTGAGGAATTTGAACTAGATACAGGATCCATTTTGTGTAATCAAGGAAAAGATTTTTGGAATGAAATAGATTATAGGACTAATTTGGTAATCCTCAATACATAGTTTACATATGTATTTATAATACCAGAATCCCATAATTTACGGAGGATTTTACGGAAGATGTCAGGCAAAGTTTACTGTAATAGTTATGCCAAGATATGAATTTTGTCTATACTTTATCTATGCAATCAATGCAATAAGACGCGTTTAGACTTAAGATGATAGACAGGTAATTTCCGACAAGAAATGATAAGCAAAACTTTTGACATGCAGACACAGTCGAAGTCCAGACTTACGAATACATCCTAACAACTATCAGTTAGACACACTCATGCAAGACCTGGTTCACTAGGACCAACACTCTGATACCAACTGTGACGATCGCTCCAAATCCATATGGACGAACACGTCATTCATTGATTCCATTGCGAGGTATTTGACCTCTATATGATACGTTTTGTAAACATTGCATTCTTTTGAAAAGGCATACCATAAATGAATATTTAATTCCAAGGTTTTCGACACTTGATGATTTCTATATATAGACAATCACCGTAAATAATAGTTTATAATAATACTTCCGTTGACAATGCAGTCAAAATAGATACATGATGATGGTTTTGTGAATGCAACGTTTTCTTGAATAAAGCATGCAAGACTCCATGCACATAGCTTGTATAACATGTAAGCAAACAGCGGAAGACTTCTAGGGAACCTGAGAATAAACATGCTAACAAGTGTCAACATAAAGGTTGGTGAGTTCATAGTTTTAGTATTTCACATAATCTGTATATAAAAGTGGATCACAAGATTTCAGTTGTTTCATCCAGAAATGTTTATCAATAGATTATATAAAAGTGGATCACAAGATTTCAGTTGTTTCATCCAGAAACGTTTATCAAAATATTCTACGAAATTGAGCACCCTGGTAACTAAACTTAACGTATATATAATTTATACCCTTTGTATAATCATCTTAATAATACACGCAAACCAACGTTGTAATGACCCGCACTTTTTCGATCGTTCTATACTTATAAGATTAATATTTACATAAATTAAACCTTACCAACATGATAAGCAATCCAAATTGTTGAGACTTATGTTTTTGAAATGAGTTTTACACAACGTTTGACCGTCTACTTTGACCGATGATATCACGAACTATATAACATATGATAATTATACGTTTGTGTATATATATGTATATATACATATTTAACATGATCTAAGGATGTTTTAATATCTCATTTTGTATTAATAACAATAAGTTATAAGTATATTTTGAAACTACTAACTTAAGTTTTCAAAACGATAACCATACGTAACGTTATTTGACATAAATACTTATAACATATAATGTTTATACATATATCGTATATGTAATGTATTTAATCACTTTTAAGGACTTAAATACATAAAACAATATAAGTATATTCACAAAAGATAGCTATATTTGAATTCTCATTCCATTTTTCACAAGATTTCTATACGTATATCTAGAGTACATGTACTCGTATCATACCTAACCTCTATACGTATTTACTATTGGTATATACACATCAAATCACCACCAACCAGCCCTTGTTCAATGCCTTATGTATAAGGTAACTACTTTTGTTATCTAGTATGACAATTTCACATGATTAAAAGATTTTTTCACAAAATTACAAACTTATACACCTTTTACACCACCATTTATACTCCATTCCATTTTCATTTTACTACACATTTCTTTAACCAAAAACACACTCTTAAGAAACTCCATAACCATTCAGCTAGTATCCATGAAGATCTAGCCATAAAAACATCACTTAAACACCATAAGAAAAACCTTACAAAAACATTTCAAGAATCCTTTCAAGAACACAAGTTTACTTCCAATCTTTCATCCAATTCCATCACTCTTTTGGTTCTAGATTTTTACTTCTCTTTTACAGCAATCTTGTCCAAGTAACTTGAGGTAGTAACTTTGTTCATAACCTTATTCGATTCATATATATATATAGCTATCTTATTTTGTGGTATAAAATTTTAACAACAAGAACATAGTTTGAATGTTTTCAAACTTGTTTGCAAACTAAATAGATCCTTCTCACTTAACTTTTAAAATACTTCAAGACCTGTAATATTTCATAAATATATGCTAATTTAACAAGGTATAACTTGGTTTTTCAAAGAACACCTTAAAAACTGAATTTACGACGTTGGAGTGCAACCGGGGGCTGTTTTGGGTTGGATAATTAAAAACCATCTTAAACTTTGAATTGGAGGTTTATTTTCTGGAAAAATGATTTTTACTATGAATATGATAACACATAAAAATTTCATGATTTAACTCAAAGTATAAGTATTTTTAGAAAAATAATCATTTAAGGTTGTTTACATGATGGAAAATGATTAACTTCATAAGTTTTACTAAAGTTTGACCTATGACCTGTGATTTCGAATACAAACTAAGGTATTTACAGTTCATAGTCTTAAAGAGGGACTCGATCCAAGGAAGTGGCAAGTTGAATCAACGAAAACGGAGTTGTAACGAAGAAACTATGACCAAAACGAGATCGGATATCTAAGACTAGTTTAGCCACGAAAATAATTGGAGAAAATTAAAAAAATCACATCTTTCTAAAATAACATGATATTTTATATATATGTACTCATAATTTAATTTTATATGGTTCAGGATCACCCGTAAACAATACGAGAAGATTAATCATAAGATCCCATGATTGTACGCAACACGTCATTTGACAACACCGGTACTTTATGTACGCAACACGTCATTTGACAACACCGGTACCGTGGGTCAAGATTAATCTCGACCAATACATATACGATGGGGTTTTTTTTCATTGGGGGTTTATTAAACACCTAAAAATGAACCATTAAAATTGAATTACTAACATCGGACTGCTAACTACGGACTAAGGAATTATTAAAAGTATTAAAAGTATTATAAGTATATATATGTGAAGTTTGTTTAAAAAGAAAAGGTATTGATATATTATATATGGATAGGTTCGTGATATCAATCGGAGACCAAGTCGAAATTACATATCTTCAAGACAAAAGTGAGTATATAGTCCCACTTTTAAACTCTAAGTATTTCGGGATGAGAATACATGTATTTTATGTTTTACGTTATGGACACAAGTAACTGAAAAATATATTCTACGTTGAGTTGTACCACTGGCATACTTCCCTGTAGCTTGGTAACTATTATTTACAGCGGTATTGTAAACGCGAATCCTGTTGATAGATCTATCGGGCCTGATAACCCCAACCGGACTGGACGACCAGTATTCAACGGTTGCACAGTACTTCGTTTCGTGACTACACTTGGTACGGTGTAGTAAGATTTCTTAATAAAGGGAATATGCGACGTGATTAAATGTTAAGTATGGTTACCAAGTGCTCAACCACTTAGAATATTTTTATTAAAATGTTTACATATGAAATCTTGTGGTCTATATATATATATATTGCTGCCGGCATTAAACCTATATCTCACCAACTTTATGTTGACGTTTTAAACATGTTTATTCTCAGGTAATAATTAGAAGCTTCCGCTGCAACATGTTGAATTTAAGCAAGATCTTGAGTATGCATATTTGTGTCAAAAACAAAACTGCATATCCGAGGATTTGTATTGTAAAATATGCTAGAAATCGTGTTGTTATCATCATATGTAAAGTTTGTAAGTCTAAGATTATCGCTAAACGATAATCATCTTTTTATTGTCTAAAGCTTGTATCAAAAATAAGAATTATGGTTTGTAATGTAAAATATATGCAGTTGTTCTTTTAAAAATGTCGCATATAGAGGTCAATACCTCGCTATGAAATCATACGTTATCTAACACGTTCTTATGGTTAAGGACGGTTTATGACATGTGGTATCAGAGCGGTGGTCTTAGCGAACCAGGTTTGCATTAGTGTGTCTAACTGATAAGTCGTTAGGATACATTAGTAAGTCTGGACTTTGACCGGATCTGATTTAACAACCATTGCTTATCATTGTTGGTTAAAATTTATATGTAAATATTATGTAGTACTAATGGGTTAGTTGTTGTGTGATAGATGTCGGGCTCAAAACTTATTATCACATTCAGCGACTCCGAACCAGAATCTTCAGATGGTGTTCCAGTCATTAACCTATCCGATGACGAAAATAATATCTTTGGGGAAGACTCACAAATTTCGGATGAACCGACTATAGAGAACCCGGAAAGTGAACCCGAGGAGGAAAGTGAACCCGAGGAGGAAAGTGAAACCGAGGAAGAAATACAGGAAATTACAAAAGACAAGTTCGAACTAGGAAAGAAACGAAAGGCTAATGAATTAGAAAATTCAAATCCCGAAGAGGATGATGTGGCACCAACTCCACTAGACACTACCACCCCTATTCCCGCTATTCCTATTCGTTCTATCCCGGCATCTAGTTCTTCAGCCCCACAGCCAAAATATAGGCAGACAGCTAGGATAAGCGTTAAGCAATTCTTTGAACCTAAACGTCCTAGAAAATAGACCAAACGATGCGCTGCCGTATTAAACCATGGGATCATATAATATTTTGTATAATATTATTAGTGTGGTTTGCTTAATGTTCAATGTAAGATAAGCATATGTAAAATAATGAAGTATGAAATGCAATAATTTTCCATGGTTAAGTATTATTTAGATGGTAGTAATTGGTTCTGTACTAAGCTATTAAGTATGGACATTAACGGGTAGGTACTACCCTAGATATAATTATAAAACGATAATAAGAAGAAAAGGCTTTTATAATAATACCTGGTTCATATTATTAATAAGCTATAATGTACTGTAAATATACACTACATCTATAATATTCCATGTGAATAATTATTTTCTTTTCATTCTTATAGAAGAATATGGCGCGATTGAATTGAATGAGGGAACAAGAAGTCGAGGAATTCATCAACCAGCGAGTGAACGATAGAATGTTATGGGTCGAGGCTGCAAGAGCTGCTGCAGTTAACCCAAATCCTCGCGTAGGATGCACCTACAAGACTTTTCAAGCTTGCAAGCCCTCATCATTCAGTGGAACAGAAGGACCGATCGGTTTAACCCGGTGGATAGAAAAGATGGAGACTGTGTTTAAAATCAGTGGCTGTGTTGAGAAGGACATGACCAAGTATGCATCGTGCACTTTACAAGATAGTGCACTCACGTGGTGGAAAAATTTTGTGAAGGCTGTAGGAGGAGATGTAGCTTATGATACTCCATGGGAAGAATTCAAAACAATGTTAATCAACGAATATTGTCCAAGGAACGAGGTTAGGAAGTTGGAAGATGAATTACGAAGTCTGAAGGTTATTGGTACTGAAATCACCAACTACAATCAGCGATTCATGGAATTAGTTTTGCTATGTCCTGAATTGGTTCCAACCGAAGAACAGAAGATTGAAATGTACAAAGATGGTTTGCCCAAAAAGGTCAAGGCAAATGTTACAGCATCGAAACCTAAGACAATTCATGAAGCTATAACCATGGCAAACGAGCTAATGGATCAGGTCATCATGGATAAGAAAGTATCCAATACTGATGTGAGGGTATCAGGTAACAAAAGAAAGTGGAATGGAAATTATGGTCGAGGTAACCAACAACAATCTTTTAAGAAACAAGAAATCACGCAAGGTGCGGGTAGTGGTTTAAGCTTTGGTTACAAAGGACAAAATCCTTTATGCAACCGATGCCACAAACATCACTCTGGTTACTGTAATGTGGTATGCAACAAATGTAATCGAAAGGGTCATCTTGCTGAAGATTGTAGGGCTCTCGTTACAAATACAAACGGTACCAAGACTCCTGCCACCAATGCAAATAGAACTGCCTTGGCCACTGTTACTTGTTATGGGTGTGGGAAACAGGGTCATTATAAGAGCCAGTGTCCGAATCCAGAGAAGAATAATGGATCTGCACGTGGAAGAGCATTTGTTATTAATGCTAGAGAGGCGTGTGAAGACCCGGAGCTTGTTATGGGTACGTTTACCATTAATAACTTATCCGCATCTATTATATTTGATACTGGTGCCGATAGAAGTTACGTGAGTAGAGACTTTTACGTTAAATTGAATTGTTCATCATTACCACTAGATGCTAAGTACATGATTGAGTTAGCTAATGGTAAACTAATTAAAGCCGATAAAATTTGCCGTGATTGTAAAATAAATTTAGCCGGAGAAACATTTAAGATTGATTTGATACCCGTAGAATTAGGAAGTTTTGATGTAATAGTCGGCATGGACTGGATGTCCAAAATAGGAGCTGAAGTTGTGTGCGCCAAGAAGGCAATTCGCATTCCTCGTAAGGATAAAACGCCAGTAATGATTTATGGAGAGAAGGGTAACTCAAAGCTAAAACTCATTAGTTATTTGAAAGCTCAAAAGTGCTTGAAGAAAGGATGCTATGCTATCTTAGCACATGTTAATAAAGTCGAAACGAAGGAAAAAGTGAAGAGCATCAATGACGTGCCTGTGGCAAGAGATTTTCCTGAAGTCTTTCCGGAAGAGTTGCCGGGATTACCTCCATTTAGATCTGTAGAATTTCAAATAGATTTAGTACCAGGAGCTGCACCAGTTGCCCGTGCTCCATATAGACTTGCACCGTCCGAGTTAAAAGAACTTCAGAGTCAGTTAAAAGAATTACTGGACCGTGGATTCATACGACCAAGCACTTCACCGTGGGGAGCTCCAATTTTATTTGTTAAGAAGAAAGATGGATCTTTTAGGATGTGTATAGATTATCGTGAATTAAATAAGTTAACTATCAAGAATCGGTATCCACTACCGAGAATTGATGACTTATTTGATCAACTGCAAGGATCATGTGTTTATTCGAAAATCGACCTAAGATCGGGCTATCATCAACTACGCGTCAAAGAAGAAGATATACCGAAAACTGCTTTTCGGACACGCTACGGTCATTACGAATTTTTGGTCATGCCGTTTGGATTGACGAATGCCCCAGCTGTATTCATGGACCTCATGAATCGAGTTTGTAGTCCATATCTAGATAAGTTTGTTATCGTTTTCATTGATGACATTCTTATCTATTCCAAGAGTGAGCAAGAGCATGAGCAGCATTTAAGTTTAATATTAGAGTTGTTGAGAAAAGAACAGCTATACGCTAAATTTTCTAAGTGTGCTTTCTGGTTGAAAGAAGTGCAATTTCTTGGTCACGTTGTTAGTAGCAAAGGAATTCAGGTTGATCCAGCTAAAATTGAGGCCATTGAAAAATGGGAGACTCCTAAAACACCAATGCAGATACGCCAATTTTTGGGTTTAGCCGGTTATTATAGAAGGTTTATTCAAGATTTTTCCCAAATAGCTAAGCCGTTGACAGCATTAACGCAAAAAGGGAAGAAATACGAATGGACCTCGGAGCAGGAGAACGCATTTCAATTACTGAAGAAGAAGTTAACTACGGCGCCTATTTTATCGTTACCTGAAGGGAACGATGATTTTGAAATATATTGTGACGCTTCGCGACAAGGTTTTGGTTGTGTTCTTATGCAACGAAAGAAAGTTATTGCATACGCATCCCGACAATTGAAGATTCACGAGCGGAATTATACGAGCGGAATTATACGACGCACGATCTAGAACTGGGAGCAGTCGTGTTTGCGTTGAAGATATGGAGACACTACTTATATGGGGTTAAATGCACTGTGTTTACTGATCATAAAAGCCTTCAACATATTTTTGATCAGAAACAGTTGAACATGAGGCAACGTAGGTGGGTCGAGCTGATAAACGACTATGATTGTGAAATTCGTTATCATCCCGGGAAGGCGAACGTGGTGGCCGATGCTTTAAGCAGAAAGGAACGAGAACCAATTCGAGTACGAGCGATGAACATAAAAATTCGCATGAATCTCAACTCACAAATCAAAGAAGTTCAACGAGAAGCACTTACTAAAGAAAACATAAGAAATGAAATAATGAAGAAGTATGAGAAGCAACTCGTTATACGGGAAGATGGAATTCGATATTTTGCAAATCGTATTTGGGTACCGAAGTTGGGTGGATTAAGGAAGTTGATATTGAACGAGGCACATAAGACAAGATACTCGATACATCCTGGAGTTGGAAAGATGTACCAAGATCTTAAGACACGTTATTGGTGGCCTAATTTAAAGACAGACGTTGCAACATATGTTGGGGAGTGTTTAACTTGTTCTAAGGTCAAAGCAGAACACCAGAAGCCGTCAGGGTTACTTCAACAACCAGAAATCCCAGAATGGAAATGGGATGGTATTACCATGGATTTCATCACGAAGTTACCAAAGACTGCCTGGGGATACGACACCATTTGGGTGATTGTTGATCGTCTCACCAAGTCTGCACATTTCTTACCTATAAAGGAAACGGATAGGATGGAGAAACTATTACGATTGTATATAAAGGAAATTGTTTCAAGGCATGGAATACCTATTTCCATTATATCTGATCGTGATAGTAGATTTACCTCAAAGTTCTGGCAATCACTACAGGAGGCACTAGGAACTCGTTTGGATATGAGTACCGCATATCATCCGCAAACGGACGGGCAGAGTGAAAGAACAATTCAGACTCTTGAAGACATGCTCAGGGCATGTGTGATCGATTTTGGAAACGGATGGGATAAGTATCTACCATTAGCAGAATTCTCGTATAATAATAGTTATCATGCGAGCATTAAAGCTGCACCATTCGAAGCATTGTACGGAAGGAAGTGTAGATCTCCTATCTGTTGGAATGAAGTAGGAGATCGACAATTAACTAGTCCCGAGATAATACATGAAACTACTGAAAAGATAGTACAAATCAAGGAGAGATTGAAAACAGCCCGTAGTCGCCAAAAGAGCTACGCCGATGTCCGAAGGAAACCATTAGAGTTTCAGATCGGTGACATGGTTATGTTAAAGGTGTCACCATGGAAAGGTGTAATACGTTTTGGAAAAAGGGGTAAACTGAACCCAAGATATGTAGGCCCGTTCAAGATCATCGAACGCATTGGACCGGTAGCTTATCGACTCGAGTTACCGCAACAACTCGCCGGAGTACATAATACCTTTCACGTCTCAAACCGTAAGAAGTGTCTTGCAAAGGAAGATTTCACCATTCCTCTTGAAGAAATCCATGTCGACGAGAAACTACAATTCGTCGAAGAACCAATCGAAATCATGGACCGTGAAGTTAAACAGCTCAAGCAGAGCAACATACCGATCGTTAAGGTTCGTTGTAATGCTCGAAGGGGTCCCGAGTTTACTTGGGAACGAGAGGATCAGATGAAACAAAAGTATCCACACTTGTTTCTCGATGACGCAAAATAGGTACAATTTTAAAATTTCGGGACGAAATTTATTTAACGGGTAGGTACTGTAATGACCCGCACTTTTTCGATCGTTCTATACTTATAAGATTAATATTTACATAAATTAAACCTTACCAACATGATAAGCAATCCAAATTGTTGAGACTTATGTTTTTGAAATGAGTTTTACACAACGTTTGACCGTCTAGTTTGACCGATGATATCACGAACTATATAACATATGATAATTATACGTTTGTGTATATATATGTATATATACATATTTAACATGATCTAAGGATGTTTTAATATCTCATTTTGTATTAATAACAATAAGTTATAAGTATATTTTGAAACTACTAACTTAAGTTTTCAAAACGATAACCATACGTAACGTTATTTGACATAAATACTTATAACATATAATGTTTATACATATATAGTATATGTAATGTATTTAATCACTTTTAAGGACTTAAATACATAAAACAATATAAGTATATTCACAAAAGATAGCTATATTTGAATTCTCATTCCATTTTTCACAAGATTTCTATACGTATATCTAGAGTACATGTACTCGTATCATACCTAACCTCTATACGTATTTACTATTGGTATATACACATCAAATCACCACCAAACAGCCCTTGTTCAATGCCTTATGTATAAGGTAACTACTTTTGTTATCTAGTATGACAATTTCACATGATTAAAAGATTTTTTCACAAAATTACAAACTTATACACCTTTTACACCACCATTTATACTCCATTCCATTTTCATTTTACTACACATTTCTTTAACCAAAAACACACTCTTAAGAAACTCCATAACCATTCAGCTAGTATCCATGAAGATCTAGCCATAAAAACATCACTTAAACACCATAAGAAAAACCTTACAAAAACATTTCAAGAATCCTTTCAAGAACACAAGTTTACTTCCAATCTTTCATCCAATTCCATCACTCTTTTGGTTCTAGATTTTTACTTCTCTTTTACAGCAATCTTGTCCAAGTAACTTGAGGTAGTAACTTTGTTCATAACCTTATTCGATTCATATATATATAGCTATCTTATTTTGTGGTATAAAATTTTAACAACAAGAACATAGTTTGAATGTTTTCAAACTTGTTTGCAAACTAAATAGATCCTTCTCACTTAACTTTTAAAATACTTCAAGACCTGTAATATTTCATAAATATATGCTAATTTAACAAGGTATAACTTGGTTTTTCAAAGAACACCTTAAAAACTGAATTTACGACGTTGGAGTGCAACCGGGGGCTGTTTTGGGTTGGATAATTAAAAACCATCTTAAACTTTGAATTGGAGGTTTATTTTCTGGAAAAATGATTTTTACTATGAATATGATAACACATAAAAATTTCATGATTTAACTCAAAGTATAAGTATTTTTAGAAAAATAATCATTTAAGGTTGTTTACATGATGGAAAATGATTAACTTCATAAGTTTTACTAAAGTTTGACCTATGACCTGTGATTTCGAATACAAACTAAGGTATTTACAGTTCATAGTCTTAAAGAGGGACTCGATCCAAGGAAGTGGCAAGTTGAATCAACGAAAACGGAGTTGTAACGAAGAAACTATGACCAAAACGAGATCGGATATCTAAGACTAGTTTAGCCACGAAAATAATTGGAGAAAATTAAAAAAATCACATCTTTCTAAAATAACATGATATTTTATATATATGTACTCATAATTTAATTTTATATGGTTCAGGATCACCCGTAAACAATATGAGAAGATTAATCATAAGATTCCATGATTGTACGCAACACGTCATTTGACAACACCGGTACTTTATGTACGCAACACGTCATTTGACAACACCGGTACCGTGGGTCAAGATTAATCTCGACCAATACATATACGATGGGGGTTTTTTTCATTGGGGGTTTATTAAACACCTAAAAATGAACCATTAAAATTGAATTACTAACATCGGACTGCTAACTACGGACTAAGGAATTATTAAAAGTATTAAAAGTATTATAAGTATATATATGTGAAGTTTGTTTAAAAAGAAAAGGTATTGATATATTATATATGGATAGGTTCGTGATATCAATCGGAGACCAAGTCGAAATTACATATCTTCAAGACAAAAGTGAGTATATAGTCCCACTTTTAAACTCTAAGTATTTCGGGATGAGAATACATGTATTTTATGTTTTACGTTATGGACACAAGTAACTGAAAAATATATTCTACGTTGAGTTGTACCACTGGCATACTTCCCTGTAGCTTGGTAACTATTATTTACAGCGGTATTGTAAACGCGAATCCTGTTGATAGATCTATCGGGCCTGACAACCCCAACCGGACTGGACGACCAGTATTCAACGGTTGCACAGTACTTCGTTTCGTGACTACACTTGGTACGGTGTAGTAAGATTTCTTAATAAAGGGAATATGCGACGTGATTAAATGTTAAGTATGGTTACCAAGTGCTCAACCACTTAGAATATTTTTATTAAAATGTTTACATATGAAATCTTGTGGTCTATATATATATATATATTGCTGCCGGCATTAAACCTATATCTCACCAACTTTATGTTGACGTTTTAAACATGTTTATTCTCAGGTAATAATTAGAAGCTTCCGCTGCAACATGTTGAATTTAAGCAAGATCTTGAGTATGCATATTTGTGTCAAAAACAAAACTGCATATCCGAGGATTTGTATTGTAAAATATGCTAGAAATCGTGTTGTTATCATCATATGTAAAGTTTGTAAGTCTAAGATTATCGCTAAACGATAATCATCTTTTTATTGTCTAAAGCTTGTATCAAAAATAAGAATTATGGTTTGTAATGTAAAATATATGCAGTTGTTCTTTTAAAAATGTCGCATATAGAGGTCAATACCTCGCTATGAAATCATACGTTATCTAACACGTTCTTATGGTTAAGGACGGGTTATGACATGTGGTATCAGAGCGGTGGTCTTAGCGAACCAGGTTTGCATTAGTGTGTCTAACTGATAAGTCGTTAGGATACATTAGTAAGTCTGGACTTTGACCGGATCTGATTTAACAACCATTGCTTATCATTATTGGTTAAAATTTATATGTAAATATTATGTAGTACTAATGGGTTAGTTGTTGTGTGATAGATGTCGGGCTCAAAACTTATTATCACATTCAGCGACTCCGAACCAGAATCTTCAGATGGTGTTCCAGTCATTAACCTATCCGATGATGAAAATAATATCTTTGGGGAAGACTCACAAATTCCGGATGAACCGACTATAGAGAACCCGGAAAGTGAACCCGAGGAGGAAAGTGAACCCGAGGAGGAAAGTGAAACCGAGGAAGAAATACAGGAAATTACAAAAGACAAGTTCGAACTAGGAAAGAAACGAAAGGCTAATGAATTAGAAAATTCAAATCCCGAAGAGGATGATGTGGCACCAACTCCACTAGACACTACCACCCCTATTCCCGCTATTCCTATTCGTTCTATCCCGACATCTAGTTCTTCAGCCCCACAGCCAAAATATAGGCAGACAGCTAGGATAAGCGTTAAGCGATTCTTTGAACCTAAACGTCCTAGAAAATAGACCAAACGATGCGCTGCCGTATTAAACCATGGGATCATATAATATTTTGTATAATATTATTAGTGTGGTTTGCTTAATGTTCAATGTAAGATAAGCATATGTAAAATAATGAAGTATGAAATGCAATAATTTTCCATGGTTAAGTATTATTTAGATGGTAGTAATTGGTTCTGTACTAAGCTATTAAGTATGGACATTAACGGGTAGGTACTACCCTAGATATAATTATAAAACGCTAATAAGAAGAAAAGGCTTTTATAATAATACATGGTTCATATTATTAATAAGCTATAATGTACTGTAAATATACACTACATCTATAATATTCCATGTGAATAATTATTTTCTTTTCATTCTTATAGAAGAATATGGCGCGATTGAATCGAATGACGGAACAAGAAGTCGAGGAATTCATCAACCAGCGAGTGAACGATAGAATGTTATGGGTCGAGGCTGCAAGAGCTGCTGCAGTTAACCCAAATCCTCGCGTAGGATGCACCTACAAGACTTTTCAAGCTTGTTAGCCCTCATCATTCAGTGGAACAGAAGGACCGATCGGTTTAACCCGGTGGATAGAAAAGATGGAGACTGTATTTAAAATCAGTGGTTGTGTTGAGAAGGACATGACCAAGTATGCATCGTTCACTTTACAAGATAGTGCACTCACGTGGTGGAAAAATTTTGTGAAGGCTGTAGGAGGAGATGTAGCTTATGATACTCCATGGGAAGAATTCAAAACAATGTTAATCAACGAATATTGTCCAAGGAACGAGGTTAGGAAGTTGGAAGATGAATTACGAAGTCTGAAGGTTATTGGTACTGAAATCACCAACTACAATCAGCGATTCATGGAATTAGTTTTGCTATGTCCTGAATTGGTTCCAACCGAAGAACGGAAGATTGAAATGTACAAAGATGGTTTGCCCAAAAAGGTCAAGGCAAATGTTACAGCATCGAAACCTAAGACAATTCATGAAGCTATAACCATGGCAAACGAGCTAATGGATCAGGTCATCATGGATAAGAAAGTATCCAATACTGATGTGAGGGTATCAGGTAACAAAAGAAAGTGGAATGGAAATTATGGTCGAGGTAACCAACAACAATCTTTTAAGAAACAAGAAATCACGCAAGGTGCGGGTAGTGGTTTAAGCTTTGGTTACAAAGGACAAAATCCTTTATGCAACCGATGCCACAAATATCACTCTGGTTACTGTAATGTGGTATGCAACAAATGTAATCGAAAGGGTCATCTTGCTGAAGATTGTAGGGCTCTCGTTACAAATACAAATGGTACCAAGACTCCTGCCACCAATGCAAATAGAACTGCCTTGGCCACTGTTACTTGTTATGGGTGTGGGAAACAGGGTCATTATAAGAGCCAGTGTCCGAAACCAGAGAAGAATAATGGATCTGCACGTGGAAGAGCGTTTGTTATTAATGCTAGAGAGGCGTGTGAAGACCCGGAGCTTGTTATGGGTACGTTTACCATTAATAACTTATCCGCATCTATTATATTTGATACTGGTGCCGATAGAAGTTACGTGAGTAGAGACTTTTACGTTAAATTGAATTGTTCATCATTACCACTAGATGCTAAGTACATGATTGAGTTAGCTAATGGTAAACTAATTAAAGCCGATAAAATTTGCCGTGATTGTAAAATAAATTTAGCCGGAGAAACATTTAAGATTGATTTGATACCCGTAGAATTAGGAAGTTTTGATGTAATAGTCGGCATGGACTGGATGTCCAAAATAGGAGCTGAAGTTGTGTGCGCCAAGAAGGCAATTCGCATTCCTCGTAAGGATAAAACGCCAGTAATGATTTATGGAGAGAAGGGTAACTCAAAGCTAAAACTCATTAGTTATTTGAAAGCTCAAAAGTGCTTGAAGAAAGGATGCTATGCTATCTTAGCACATGTTAATAAAGTCGAAACGAAGGAAAAAGTGAAGAGCATCAATGACGTGCCTGTGGCAAGAGATTTTCCTGAAGTCTTTCCGGAAGAGTTGCCGGGATTACCTCCATTTAGATCTGTAGAATTTCAAATAGATTTAGTACCAGGAGCTGCACCAGTTGCCCGTGCTCCATATAGACTTGCACCGTCCGAGTTAAAAGAACTTCAGAGTCAGTTAAAAGAATTACTGGACCGTGGATTCATACGACCAAGCACTTCACCGTGGGGAGCTCCAATTTTATTTGTTAAGAAGAAAGATGGATCTTTTAGGATGTGTATAGATTATCGTGAATTAAATAAGTTAACTATCAAGAATCGGTATCCACTACCGAGAATTGATGACTTATTTGATCAACTGCAAGGATCATGTGTTTATTCGAAAATCGACCTAAGATCGGGCTATCATCAACTACGCGTCAAAGAAGAAGATATACCGAAAACTGCTTTTCGGACACGCTACGGTCATTACGAATTTTTGGTCATGCCGTTTGGATTGACGAATGCGCCAGCTGTATTCATGGACCTCATGAATCGAGTTTGTAGTCCATATATAGATAAGTTTGTTATCGTTTTCATTGATGACATTCTTATCTATTCCAAGAGTGAGCAAGAGCATGAGCAGCATTTAAGTTTAATATTAGAGTTGTTGAGAAAAGAACAGCTATACGCTAAATTTTCTAAGTGTGCTTTCTGGTTGAAAGAAGTGCAATTTCTTGGTCACGTTGTTAGTAGCAAAGGAATTCAGGTTGATCCAGCTAAAATTGAGGCCATTGAAAAATGGGAGACTCCTAAAACACCAATGCAGATACGCCAATTTTTGGGTTTAGCCGGTTATTATAGAAGGTTTATTCAAGATTTTTCCCGAATAGCTAAGCCGTTGACAGCATTAACGCAAAAAGGGAAGAAATACGAATGGACCTCGGAGCAGGAGAACGCATTTCAATTACTGAAGAAGAAGTTAACTACGGCGCCTATTTTATCGTTACCTGAAGGGAACGATGATTTTGAAATATATTGTGACGCTTCGCGACAAGGTTTTGGTTGTGTTCTTATGCAACGAAAGAAAGTTATTGCATACGCATCCCGACAATTGAAGATTCACGAGCGGAATTATACGACGCACGATCTAGAACTGGGAGCAGTCGTGTTTACGTTGAAGATATGGAGACACTACTTATATGGGGTTAAATGCACTGTGTTTACTGATCATAAAAGCCTTCAACATATTTTTGATCAGAAACAGTTGAACATGAGGCAACGTAGGTGGGTCGAGCTGATAAACGACTATGATTGTGAAATTCGTTATCATCCCGGGAAGGCGAACGTGGTGGCCGATGCTTTAAGCAGAAAGGAACGAGAACCAATTCGAGTACGAGCGATGAACATAAAAATTCGCATGAATCTCAACTCACAAATCAAAGAAGTTCAACGAGAAGCACTTACTAAAGAAAACATAAGAAATGAAATAATGAAGAAGTATGAGAAGCAACTCGTTATACGGGAAGATGGAATTCGATATTTTGCAAATCGTATTTGGGTACCGAAGTTGGGTGGATTAAGGAAGTTGATATTGAACGAGGCACATAAGACAAGATACTCGATACATCCTGGAGTTGGAAAGATGTACCAAGATCTTAAGACACGTTATTGGTGGCCTAATTTAAAGACAGACGTTGCAACATATGTTGGGGAGTGTTTAACTTGTTCTAAGGTCAAAGCAGAACACCAGAAGCCGTCAGGGTTACTTCAACAACCAGAAATCCCAGAATGGAAATGGGATAGTATTACCATGGATTTCATCACGAAGTTACCAAAGACTGCCTGGGGATACGACACCATTTGGGTGATTGTTGATCGTCTCACCAAGTCTGCACATTTTTTGCCTATAAAGGAAACGGATAGGATGGAGAAACTATTACGATTGTATATAAAGGAAATTGTTTCAAGGCATGGAATACCTATTTCCATTATATCTGATCGTGATAGTAGATTTACCTCAAAGTTCTGGCAATCACTACAGGAGGCACTAGGAACTCGTTTGGATATGAGTACCGCATATCATCCGCAAACGGACGGGCAGAGTGAAAGAACAATTCAGACTCTTGAAGACATGCTCAGGGCATGTGTGATCGATTTTGGAAACGGATGGGATAAGTATCTACCATTAGCAGAATTCTCGTATAATAATAGTTATCATGCGAGCATTAAAGCTGCACCATTCGAAGCATTGTACGGAAGGAAGTGTAGATCTCCTATCTGTTGGAATGAAGTAGGAGATCGACAATTAACTGGTCCCGAGATCATACATGAAACTACTGAAAAGATAGTACAAATCAAGGAGAGATTGAAAACAGCCCGTAGTCGCCAAAAGAGCTACGCCGATGTACGAAGGAAACCATTAGAGTTTCAGATCGATGACATGGTTATGTTAAAGGTGTAACCATGGAAAGGTGTAATACGTTTTGGAAAAAGGGGTAAACTGAACCCAAGATATGTAGGCCCGTTCAAGATCATCGAACGCATTGGACCGGTAGCTTATCGACTCGAGTTACCGCAACAACTCGCCGGAGTACATAATACCTTTCACGTCTCAAACCTTAAGAAGTGTCTTGCAAAGGAAGATTTCACCATTCCTCTTGAAGAAATCCATGTCGACGAGAAACTACAATTCGTCGAAGAACCAATCGAAATCATGGACCGTGAAGTTAAACAGCTCAAGCAGAGCAACATACCGATCGTTAAGGTTCGTTGGAATGCTCGAAGGGGTCCCGAGTTTACTTGGGAACGAGAGGATCAGATGAAACAAAAGTATCCACACTTGTTTCTCGATGACGCAAAATAGGTACAATTTTAAAATTTCGGGACGAAATTTATTTAACGGGTAGGTACTGTAATGACCCGCACTTTTTCGATCGTTCTATACTTATAAGATTAATATTTACATAAATTAAACCTTATCAACATGATAAGCAATCCAAATTGTTGAGACTTATGTTTTTGAAATGAGTTTTACACAACGTTTGACCGTTTAGTTTGACCGATGATATCACGAACTATATAACATATGATAATTATACGTTTGTGTATATATATGTATATATACATATTTAACATGATCTAAGGATGTTTTAATATCTCATTTTGTATTAATAACAATAAGTTATAAGTATATTTTGAAACTACTAACTTAAGTTTTCAAAACGATAACCATACGTAACGTTATTTGACATAAATACTTATAACATATAATGTTTATACATATATCGTATATGTAATGTATTTAATCACTTTTAAGGACTTAAATACATAAAACAATATAAGTATATTCACAAAAGATAGCTATATTTGAATTCTCATTCCATTTTTCACAAGATTTCTATACGTATATCTAGAGTACATGTACTCGTATCATACCTAACCTCTATACGTATTTACTATCGGTATATACACATCAAATCACCACCAACCAGCCCTTGTTCAATGCCTTATGTATAAGGTAACTACTTTTGTTATCTAGTATGACAATTTCACATGATTAAAAGATTTTTTCACAAAATTACAAACTTATACACCTTTTACACCACCATTTATACTCCATTCCATTTTCATTTTACTACACATTTCTTTAACCAAAAACACACTCTTAAGAAACTCCATAACCATTCAGCTAGTATCCATGAAGATCTAGCCATAAAAACATCACTTAAACACCATAAGAAAAACCTTACAAAAACATTTCAAGAATCCTTTCAAGAACACAAGTTTACTTCCAATCTTTCATCCAATTCCATCACTCTTTTGGTTCTACATTTTTACTTCTCTTTTACAGCAATCTTGTCCAAGTAACTTGAGGTAGTAACTTTGTTCATAACCTTATTCGATTCATATATATATAGCTATCTTATTTTGTGGTATAAAATTTTAACAACAAGAACATAGTTTGAATGTTTTCAAACTTGTTTGCAAACTAAATAGATCCTTCTCACTTAACTTTTAAAATACTTCAAGACCTGTAATATTTCATAAATATATGCTAATTTAACAAGGTATAACTTGGTTTTTCAAAGAACACCTTAAAAACTGAATTTACGACGTTGGAGTGCAACCGGGGGCTGTTTTGGGTTGGATAATTAAAAACCATCTTAAACTTTGAATTGGAGGTTTATTTTCTGGAAAAATGATTTTTACTATGAATATGATAACACATAAAAATTTCATGATTTAACTCAAAGTATAAGTATTTTTAGAAAAATAATCATTTAAGGTTGTTTACATGATGGAAAATGATTAACTTCATAAGTTTTACTAAAGTTTGACCTATGACCTGTGATTTCGAATACAAACTAAGGTATTTACAGTTCATAGTCTTAAAGAGGGACTCGATCCAAGGAAGTGGCAAGTTGAATCAACGAAAACGGAGTTGTAACGAAGAAACTATGACCAAAACGAGATCGGATATCTAAGACTAGTTTAGCCACGAAAATAATTGGAGAAAATTAAAAAAATCACATCTTTCTAAAATAACATGATATTTTATATATATGTACTCATAATTTAATTTTATATAGTTCAGGATCACCCGTAAACAATACGAGAAGATTAATCATAAGATCCCATGATTGTACGCAACACGTCATTTGACAACACCGGTACTTTATGTACGCAACACGTCATTTGACAACACCGGTACCGTGGGTCAAGATTAATCTCGACCAATACATATACGATGGGGGTTTTTTTCATTGGGGGTTTATTAAACACCTAAAAATGAACCATTAAAATTGAATTACTAACATCGGACTGCTAACTACGGACTAAGGAATTATTAAAAGTATTAAAAGTATTATAAGTATATATATGTGAAGTTTGTTTAAAAAAGAAAAGGTATTGATATATTATATATGGATAGGTTCGTGATATCAATCGGAGACCAAGTCGAAATTACATATCTTCAAGACAAAAGTGAGTATATAGTCCCACTTTTAAACTCTAAGTATTTCGGGATGAGAATACATGTATTTTATGTTTTATGTTATGGACACAAGTAACTGAAAAATATATTCTACGTTGAGTTGTACCACTGGCATACTTCCCTGTAGCTTGGTAACTATTATTTACAGCGGTATTGTAAACGCGAATCCTGTTGATAGATCTATCGGGCCTGACAACCCCAACCGGACTGGACGACCAGTATTCAACGGTTGCACAGTACTTCGTTTCGTGACTACACTTGGTACGGTGTAGTAAGATTTCTTAATAAAGGGAATATGCGACGTGATTAAATGTTAAGTATGGTTACCAAGTGCTCAACCACTTAGAATATTTTTATTAAAATGTTTACATATGAAATCTTGTGGTCTATATATATATATTGCTGCCGGCATTAAACCTATATCTCACCAACTTTATGTTGACTTTTTAAACATGTTTATTCTCAGGTAATAATTAGAAGCTTCCGCTGCAACATGTTGAATTTAAGCAAGATCTTGAGTATGCATATTTGTGTCAAAAACAAAACTGCATATCCGAGGATTTGTATTGTAAAATATGCTAGAAATCGTGTTGTTATCATCATATGTAAAGTTTGTAAGTCTAAGATTATCGCTAAACGATAATCATCTTTTTATTGTCTAAAGCTTGTATCAAAAATAAGAATTATGGTTTGTAATGTAAAATATATGCAGTTGTTCTTTTAAAAATGTCGCATATAGAGGTCAATACCTCGCTATGAAATCATACGTTATCTAACACGTTCTTATGGTTAAGGACGGGTTATGACAAACGTGTACGCTTCTCAAATAGCATACGTCCGTTAAAAGGCTAGTGCTCTAGCTCGGACGGGGATATCAAGCCCTATGGATCCATATACTACTACTCGCGCCCACCAGTTCTTATAACCGGCAATTACTAGTTACCAAAGCTAAGGGATTTTCGGTTCAAACTCAGTGTAGAATTTAGTATGTACTTGTATTCATTGCGTTTAAAATAAAGTGCATGTATTCTCAGCCCAAAAATATATATTGCAAAAGCATTAAAAAGGGAGCAAATGAAACTCACCTTAGCAGCACATAATGTTATTCATCGTAATGTGACCGAAACTCAAAATATCAAATAATCGTAGATCTCAACCTAGAGAACATATACTGGTCAATAAATGTCTATCAAGCTAGGTCAGGTCATAGTGTATCACAATCCTAATGCTCGAGATTGACATACAAAAGTTATCCAAAGTCGTTTCAAAAAGTCAATTTTGACAATAGTTCAACAAAACGAGACATACGTTATATAAGGAGTTATTTACTCGGTTGGTAATATTCAAAAATCCATTTTATCAATCTCGTAAGCAAGTTGTTTAAATCATAATTGTAGATTCAAAAGCAATTTCAATTAACGTCAATCATAATTCAGTTGATCATATCTTTTAATCCGTTCATCGAAACTATTCGATATCTAAATGAAAAGTCATTGATTTTTCGCCAGCTTTCCAAAAACATGCATATCATATACCTTTTACCAGTAATATATGTATTTAATTCGTGATTCATCATAAACAGTTTAATGACGAAATTTAGCATACAAGCATGTATAAATATATATACTCGAGCACTAGACATGGATACACAATTAATATATAAAAGATAAAATATGAGTGCTTACGTATCAATATTGAGATTCAATATTGTAGGAAAGTACGTAGACGTAACGGAGATGATAAACACTAGGTTTGATTTACAAATATACCCCCGAACATTACCCATAACCTCCTTGGCAATAACCCATAATTTCCTTAGCTCTATCCCGCTTGAAAACCATTTTGAAAGTGACACGCTCATAACCTCGTCGTAGTATTTTATGTATATTACTAATTAATAATTAATAATACTAATAATTAATAAGATTAATAAATATAATAATAATAATAATAATAATAATAATAATAATAATTAAATAAAATAAATACGGAGTAATATATGATATGTGTGTGTAAATGAAACAGAACTCGATCAATTTATAGAACCTTTTCTAAAAAAGCACCCCATGCGATCGCATGGGATTTGTGCTTCAAGGCCATGCGATCGCATGGCCCTCTGATCCAGCTCACATTCTTTTAACTTCTAGTTTGTCGACATATTTAAATATTAATATAATATATATAATTTAAATTAATTAATTATATATTATATTATATTCCCGTGCATAGTTAATTTGTAATTTTTGTTCCGATAAGTCGTACGTCATCACGCGACTTATGTCCCGGTTCCAGTTTTTCGAACGTCCTTTCGTACGCTGAGAAAATTTGTACTTTATGTTTCGTGACTCGTACCTTTGTCAAAATATAGCCTTAAATTATCCCTAAACTATACCACTCAAAGTATATCTTAAACTTTCGAGTATTTTGGTCATTTACTACTATAAATCATCGTCTCGCTATTTGTTAATATATATATAATAACAATTCATTTTTATGACCAAGTTAATATTATATTTTATCGTATTGTTAAATATATATTTTCAATATTAATAAACACGTTTTAAAATACATATCGCAAGTTATTCATATATCTAATTCCAACAGTTAATATTCCTTATTATTGTATGTGTCCAAATTACGTTATTTAAACAAACACTTTACCATTTATTCCGAATACCGTTAAGAATGAATGATTTCCCAAATCAATATGGACCTCACAACAGAGACCCGTAATAATATCATAATCCTTAAGGGACTCATTAAATATCTTTTAATTCAATCGTTTGGCATAATCTTTTAATTCCGTAGTTAAATATATCAATCAGATAATCAAACCAATAAGTTTAATGCACAGTATCATTTACTTAACATTTTGTTATGTTTTCAAGTTATAGTATATGTACCTATTTACATATAATTGTTCACGAATCGTTGAGAACAATCGAAGGGTAATTGAATAATTCAAAATTTTGAGATTCAACTTCATAGACTTTGCTTATCGTGTCAGAAACATTAAAGATTAAGTTTAAATTTGGTCAGAAATTTCCGGGTCATCACACATTAGCATTATCAATTCCTACGGACTTGGCATGAGCAGTCCACCAAGTTAAAGCATTACCACCCAATGAGCTAGTGCCATACTTCACTCGATCGTCATCTCCACAGTTGCAGATACGGAAAATAGATTCCATCTTCTCGAACCAACGGACTAGTTCGACAGCTTCCTCAGTTCCCTTAAATGCAGGAGGATGATAGTTTGAAAAATCCTTGTAGGAACAAGGTTTCGGTTGAGGATTAAGATTGTTAGCTTGGTTGTTGCCTTGTGCGGCAGTGAGTAATTGTTGGAATTGCTCAGTAGTCAAGACGATATTGTTAACAGTAGGTGCAGCTGGACGAACCATGGTGTCGCTACATAAGTGAACATAAGTCGGATAAGTTAACAAATTATAGGGTTGAGCAATCACAAGTAGGAATAAGATAAAGTATTAATATCTCATGATATAATTAAAACACTTTATTTTATTAAGGAACGAGGCATTAAATAAGCCTTAATACACGATTCGGAATTAGAAATAGTTTTAAGGCATAGCCTTTACATAGATGGAAAAATAGGAAAGATAACTAAAGAATATTAAGATTGAAATAGTCTTCATATTTATTCTTCTCGTCCTCAAACTGCTTCATCACTTTTTCCATGTTATCCTTCACAAGTTTCTCTAACCTTTCTGTTTGAGAGTCGAGAGACTCTTTGATAATTTCCTTCAAGATTTTGTTTTCTTTTTATAGGTTGTTTAGACGCACTTCTATTCGAGCAACATGACGTCTACTAAACTCCCTATTCTTCTCACATCTACTCTGAAGGTTGATGATATCAGTCTTCACCCTTACATGCTTCTCATTATTACAGAATAATGGACTGGTAGCGGGTTCGGGTTGCTTTCTCTTTAGAGTTGAGTTTTCAGATGGTTCTTCAATAGGTTCTTCTTCGGGTTCATAATTTGAGAAGTCACTGTCGTAGTTAGGGAGAGCTTGAAGAGCATCCCATTCGGGAGTACTCATTGGTTTATGCACCAATGAGTGAAAAGAGCCAGAGTCAGCAGAATTTGTAGAGTTTTCTCCTTCACTTTCATATCCTTGAGTTAGATGAAAATTAGGAGAAGCAGGTGGACTATAGTTTGGTGAATGAGGACCACCAAAGCCATAAGGTGGACTTTGGACTGATCCTTCAGTAGAAGACCCTTTAGTTTCTTCTTTGATTGGCTTGATGAGAGTTGTTTTATTAATGCTCGAGCTTGACATCCTATCATTAGGAAAGAGACTTTTAATTAGAATCTTTTGGTCAAGTTTTGGAAAGCATAAATGTTAAGATTATAGGGCAATCCTAAGTGCTTTAAAGTCTAAGGCAGGAAAGGTTATAGTTTCCTAGATTGCTAAGGCACCCTAGCTAGCAAATAAGGCACACATAAAAATGCAATCCTGGTTCTCTATAACAGCCTGGTTATGCTCTGATACCAATCTATCACACCCCCAGTTAGGGCCTGGGTGAAATGTGACTTAATATCAAAATATACCAACATATTATATAAACGAGAACAAACTAAATGATTAAATTAACTTGAATGAGTACGCAGCGGAAAAATGAAATGTCGTTACAATCGTAAATAAATAATTGTTCAAATGCAAAAGTAAAATATGCGATAATCTCTTGATCCTATGTCCAAGTAGTATCACATAAGCAGTAGGTAGGTAAGCTTGAATCAAACAGCACCTGAGACAAAACATGCTAAAGTATCAACCAAAAAGGTTGAGTGAAGTTCATAGGTTTAACAAAAGTTTGATCGTTGTTTTAGACCACAAGACTTAGTTTGTAAAGTTGATCTCGCAAGATCAAAAGTTATGCCAATGCGTGATATTTAGACTAAACGTTGTTTGCCCCATGACAAGTTAGTTCTCCTTGTCGGTTAAATTTCATTATCAAGTAATACAAAGACTTAGTCAAATGTATCGGGGACGTTACTCCCGATAGGCCTACCCCCAATAAATAAGCATGCCGCAGCACTTAAAAATATCACTGTAGGGACTTAGTCGGACATAGCTGGGTATAGCATAGTTTAAGTAGGTTGGTACTTGTGTCTAAATTGTAAAAAGTAAAAACAGCATGTGTCTCACCTCAAAAGTAAGTAAGTAGATTTGCTAGCAATAAAGAGGGGCTATGAATTCACCATAGTAAGTAGAGAGAGAGTTATTCCTCGGAATAGAGAGTTGAACGAGTGAGCAGGAAAGTTAACCTATTGACATTTAAGAGTAGTTAAGTGTTTTACCCATGTTTGAGTTTAAGTACGTGTTTATGTATAGTTTGTTTCACTAAATTTCTGTTCCTAGTAAGTTTCTCTACTTAGAAAGTTTCTACTTTAAAGAGTGTTTTCCATTTTAGGATACTTGTCGTATTAGATCAGCTTCCAATCACCCCTTTCCCTTCGAATGGCCATTTGAGATCTAGGGGCTTGAGCCAT